>NC_056744.1:428812449-429112449 GCF_019279795.1 Protopterus annectens | reverse complement strand
CAATAATCTGTTGATCACTGAAAATTGCAGTAAGTCATTTAATGACTGTACCATTTATGTTGGCACTAGATGATACTGCATACATACTGGCCAGAACTGGTGGCAGTAAGGGCTTTAGCATGCCGCTGTACAAAGGCTGTGCTAGGTCTCCAGCATTTTTGCTACATGTCACCTTTTGCCCCTTCATAGGCAGGCATAAACATCTGCATTATTTTTGCTGTCTTTGACTATATTGACCTTGTATATATTTTAATATCATACATTTTACTACCCAGTTTTATTTGATTAGCATAATGCAGCGATTTGAATAAATTTTCATTGCAGTTTTGAGTTCACTCCAATGAAGTGTAGCATAGAACTAAAAATCAACAATTGCCTCCACCTGTCTGTGCATTGCTAATTTCAGTGCCAATGTGTACAATCTGCTGTGCAACGTGAGTATGAATCAAGGCAAGAGTATATTCCATTTAAAAAAAATTCCCTCAGATTTCACCATTCCAAAGAGTTATGCACCATTAGGATACATTTTGTATATAATATATGCTTTACCCTTTTTGTGATAATAATAATAATAATAATAATAATAATAATAATAATAATAATAATAATGTAAATATAATATTTAAAACTATTCATGTTTTCATTGTTTTCCATTAAATGTCTATTGTTTTTTTTTTTTTTTTTTTTTTTTTTTACAATTGTTAGCTTTAGTGACTCTTAAAAGCATACATCAGGAATGTTCCTTTAACCCAGTCACTACAAGATCTACATGGCCAAATGGGAAAATGCAAAGCCAGATTGCTGTGTTCTGATACAAAACACATTTTGACATAACTTCAACAGCTAGAAAAATAAACAAGAGTTTATTTTTCTGTTGTAGAATTGAATCTCTTACTAAAATAGGTTGCAGAAGTTATTTGACTAATTTCTCCCAAAGGCTGTTCTAACTACATCCTTCCTCGGCTGATGCAATAAAAATGTTTTTCATTTTTTTTAAAGCTGTGTCTATTCACTTGCATGTGTATTGCCATGCAAAGGCTGTCAGGCAAATCCAGCTGAAACCATTACAGACTGGATATGGTCATAATGCACTCAGCAGCCATATGGTAGTTATTTTACATAGTTCAATTTTCTCTATATGAACTCTAAAATACAGAAACCAATAAAATACGCTGGTGTTACTTCCTTCTTTAACCTGCTGATGGATGTTAGTAACCACTAACATCCGTGATAAAACAACAGCTTCCATGGTTTGTCAAAAAGAAACCAACACTTTGACCTCATTTGACATCATTTTGTCTTTCAGATGTTCATAAACTTAATTTGTAACTGGGTCCACGGATGTTAGATTAAGAGGGGTGTTCTAGCACTGAATCAACCTATTTTTGTTCAGCCACTTCCCCTCAAAATCTACTTCATGTGTGGGTTGGACATTAATCTTTGCATGTAAGATTCGTTTCTGTTTCCTGTATTTATCTTGATCATCAAAATTAAATGTAGATATCGTGCAAAAGTAACAGCTTCTTTCAGTTGTTCTCAGATTTTGCCAGTTGCCAAAAAAAGAAGCAGCAAAGAAATGAGGAAGGCCTGACTGGTCAGGATTGTAATAGCTTTTCTTTTTTCTTCTGCTCTCCAACACAAATGTGTATTTTACACCATGAGCTCTTCTCTTGTACTATTCTTTCAAATTTTTGTGAAAGTAACTTCAGTAGTACATAATCACGTGGATTAGTTCTGCAATAATCCTGTCCTTGCTGTTTACAAAAATGAGAAGAAAAAGACACACACAACCCTCAAAGTTTAACCTGCCTGCTCCTTTGTATGTATAAAATACCCAGAAGAAGATAAATAAAAGATGCACTTTTGTTGGCCATGGAAATGCAATGCATAGACTTAACTCTTTGTACAAAAAAAAAAAGAAAAAAAGAAAAGAAAAGAAAGACTCCAGTGAAAAGTGCATATCACTGCATCCATTTTGCAAGGTTGATATGTGACCTCATAAACTATGCTATAGGTTCGAGTAGATTTTATATATCCTGCAGCATTGGCCATGTGGCAAATATTGTCATACATGCATGCATTTTTTTAAGAGCTGATCATTCTGCTAAATTCACATGACCAAACGTTAATAGAATTTCTTATCTAGTACTATCGCTAGGGTTGGTTGAAGGAAGAACTGTCCCTGTAGCAAGCCGTTAGAGGACATGATGAGCACCTGGGGTGAGTTGCTGATCATGTGTGAGTGATGATATTCATTTAATCAGCTGTGGCTGCTGCTCCTTATACTTAAATTAATGTGTTTAGATGTGAGTGTATGCTCATAACTGTAGCAACTTCAGGTTGAAAAGACACCTCTCTGGAGATTGGTGATGGCTCAGGGTACCATGTGACCTAATGATTCTAATCTACTTCTGTTCCTTTGGAATTCTATAGACTCTAGTCTCAGAGACAAGGGCATTTGTTTTCCAACTTTTCCCTGAAGTTTGGACCCCATGACCCTCCCCTCCATTCTTTCTCTTCATTTGGCCTCCTACTTCATTTCTCTTAATGGTTTGGTGGGCAAAAGTCATGTGCCCCTTTTCATTTTTTTCATTTGGATTTTTTTCTCATATGGCTTTCCTTCTGTCCATTTTTTCCATACTAGTGATTCTGTACTGCCATCAAATATAGTTTCCTTTTTCACATTCATTCTTCACAGTTGTATAGCCTAGGCACAGTGTGACCTCACCACAGACTTACGAAGCACAGGCATTTCCTTCTTATTCTCTTTGGTCGACTCGATGCCTCTACATATGCAGTTCAGTTTCATCATCACATTGGCTGACACTTTTCTGTTCAACTCATGGTAACTCATTGCTACAGTTACTGTTTTTATTTTCTTTTCTGTGGCTTTATGTTGCACCCACCTTGACCTGTATATTTTTGTGGTCATTGGTCACTATTACAACACCTTTCATTTCTCGCTGCTGAACCTCAACAGTTATTTGTTGACCAATGCTGATAACGTTTTCAAGTCTTTCATGTTTTCATATCAAGCACACAGAGTTTGAGCTTTTTTGTATAATTCCATGTGATATAAGAAACAAACACTTAAAGAACAAGGGCCCCAAGAGCAGCCCCTATAAGAGACTCCACTGTTCACAACCCTTTTACTTGACAATATTTCACCTTACCATTATTTTCCATAGCCTACAATCTAGCCATCTTTGCACCCACTTAACAGACAATTTTTTACTCCTATCTCTACCTCCTTTATTTTTTTATCAGCGTTCTAGACGTTACCAAATCAGAAACATTGAAGAATGAAGTTAATGCATATAACACCAATGCCCTTGACCTCAATTGGTGTACTTCTACCATGACTCAGTCAAAGAACTGAAACAGTGTCATTTCTCAGGATTTTCCAGCTATGAATCAATGGTATTTGTCATCTTCCAGGCTGCTGTCATCCATACATCAGAGAAGCACTTCCTTCAATATTATTCCATAATGTTCCCTCATATGGAGGTAAGTAGTTTTTCGGTTCCTCTTGACATCAACTTGTTGAAGTGGCATCACAGTTACAGAGTCTGTGCCCTTAAGGATCTCACTGCCGCTTAGACGTCCCTTAAATATTTCCATTAACGTTTTGCTTGGTCAGTGTTAGCGATCCTGAGATGCTTATCATCTTGTAACTTTGCTTTATCCTTTTTGAATGCAACTAGCTCCTGCTCTGTCTTTCTTTCATAAGTCAATCCATCAAATGAACTCTTGCATTCTTCCTCCAACCTTTCTTTTAACTCACTGTTCAGGAACTCAGCCTTTCTTTGTAGTGAAATCAGAAGCAAAATATGTGAACATGTCTTCTTGTTCTCACCTTTCTTGGATTCTGTACGTCTCTTCCAGTCTTTGCCCCTCTCGGTACCTGCTTTCCTTATTTCCCATATTTAAATAAATAATATATTTTTCCTCATTTTCCTTTCTCCGGATCACATGACATCATTTGTGTCTTTAACTTACAACATCTATTGAATACTTTCAATTTCTACCCCACCCCCCCCCCTTTTCTCTAATGTATTTTCCACCCTCTGTCTATAACTACATTGACCTTATTATTTCTGCCTTTCTTTTTTTTTTTTTTTTTTTGGCTATCCCTTCCTCCATTTCAATTTATAATCTACTCTTAGTTCTCTATAAAAGTTCATTAATGCTTTATATTGAACTGAATCCCATGTGCTGCCAGTTGCTATCTCCAGAGTAATCCTGTACTCTATCCCTGTAATGCTGCATCAGTGCATTGCTTACGGGTTTTGATATTCTTGTTTGTCAGGCCCCAGTGGCCTTCTGGATAAGGAATTGGCTTTTTAAGCAAGGGATTGTGGATTCAAGTCTCATCTGGGGTGACATAAGCTTGATACAAGTTACACTCTACATTCTCACCTCTGTACCCTTTAACTCCTCTGTTTTGTGCAATGCAGCGTTACATGCCCATATTTCAAAGTATTTATTGTACAACTTATGTTGGTCTTTCCATATGCATACTCTCATCTGTCACATTCCTCCTCTCCAAACTTATTAAAGAAATGCTTCACTTCAGAAACAGTAGAATTGCTTATTATAATTACTATGCTCACTCCATTTGTAGCCTTAATTTCTTTTCATCATTTAATCATTTGACTTCAAGTATTATGCACATTGGGGGAATTGAATAAAGCCTACACAGTCTTTTTACCATGTAGGCATCGTACCGTACTGCTAACTTGAAATTAAGCAGGTTTTACATTCAGTAAGCACTGCTGGGTGGCGTGCAAGCAAGCGCCAGCACAGGACGTTCCCTGGCATGCAAATCACCTCATAAGCAGGTGACCCTCATGCAAATGAGGCAGGTGAAGTGATCCAGCTAGCATATAGGCAGCTTGTCAGACCCCATGTCAGTGTCTGCAGTGTAGATTTTTCCATGTACAGTAATGTACAGACAAAAGGGTCTGTAAAAATGTAGATAGATGGACAGAAATGGCATCCCACATACAGATATGAGCAAAACTGTCCCCCGTATGTCTGAAAAATTAAAGGAGATAAAGTAAATTAAATTTATTTTTTTAATAATCTGGCATGTTTGCATGGTGCACAGCAGTGCGCAAACATGCTTTATAAAAAAAATAAAAATAAAATTTTGAAAAAACAAAATTAATATTATGTGAAAGGAATGCATTCCAGGACCCTGCATGGAGTATCTACAATGGTTCATTGGTGCTGTTGCTAACGTGGTAGGGCTATGAAGCATGTAGTTTGTAGGCTGTGAGCACAGATCTCTATGAAAATGAAGTGGAGTTACTGAATAGCATAAAGGTGTAATTGTGGCCGCATAGCCCCTCTGTGTAGGCAGAGAACTATGTTGGTGTTTACAGAAAAGGTAGTTGACATCAGCGAAGGGTGTGTCCAATAACTTCTAAGCTTATTTCAGCTTAGCTGCAGCTGTGTGTGTGGCACGTCTTTGAGCTGAGCGTGTCCATGCAGGGTGTGTCTGCACTAACTTTTAAGTATTGTTCAGCTAAGGGATGCATGTTTCTGTTTGTTTGAGCAGTGAGCCCCCATGCTGAGCGTGTCCTTCTGGGGTGTTTGTACACTGACTGCTAAACTTTGTTTACCTATGGGGCATGTTTCCATGGTGCGCCGCAGTGCTGAGTGTATCTAAAAGCCAGTGACATAGTAACTAGTGTTGATCACTGTTTAACTTAAACTAGGGCCATTAAATGATGCTAATGATATACTAGGCATGTGCAATGCAGCATAGGTAGCCAATCACACAGTAAGCACCTACAGAAGAGCACTATAAAGTATGCATACACCCTACAATCTGATTTTTCCACAATACTCTGCACCATTGGAGTACAGACTTGGGAATTTAAACTGACAGAATGGTAGGGGCTGCTGCAGGTCTGCTGCATCTGTATGTGTTAGATGTTGAAGTCAGTGCTGCTACTGCTGACAATAGACCTAGACAGAGAAGGAGAAGAGTGTGCAGGCCCAGGGTAATCTTCCAGGATCTACATGAGCTGGAGATTGTAGAGCACTACAGGGTGGACAGGGACATACTACAAGAACTCACTGAGCTCTGCAGCCATCAACTCAAACCCAGAGCCAGCAGAAGGGAACCCATCCCAGTGGAAACAAAGGCATGTGTAGTCCTTAGGATACTAGCTACAGGTACTTTCCAAAGACCAACTGGGAACACTATGGGGGTCTCACAGGGATCAGCAACCAGGGTACTCCACCAGCTCCTGGATGCCATGCTACACATGCCAGTGAGCACATTACATTTCCCCTCACCCTGAGGTGAGGGCCAGAAATATGCAACACTTCTAACATATAGCACACTTCCCTGAAGTACTGGGTGCCATAGATTGCACTCATGTACACCTTAAGGCACCACCCAGTGAGGAGAGTAGAATCTACATCAACTGGAAAGGGTACCACTCCATCAGCTGCCAGGTCATGTGCAATGCCCAGGGGATTATCATGACTGTGTGTGCTGGCAGCCCTGGCATTTATCCTTACTCCTATATGTGGCACAACTCACAGCTGTACCAGATGTTTACTAGGGGGGACATCCCACATGGCTATTTACTGGGGGATGCTGGCTACGCACTGGAAACATGGATGATGACACCCATCAGAAATACACACACACACCCATTGAAGAATGCCGTAATGAGGCACATGCACAAACTAGAAACATCATAGAACATGAGATTGTGCTTCTGAAGTCATGGTTCTGGTGCCTCAATATATCTGGTGGAGTCCTGCAAAACACTGCAGCCACATATACATAGATATTCACAGTATGTGCCATGCTGCACACTATGATTCTGCAGAAAGAGCTGCAGCATGATCAGCGAAGAGAAGGAATACACAGCCCGCCACCAATGCCTAGGTCACCACAGCCACACTCACAAGAGGACTTGGAGGAGGAACCCCCTGATAATTTCCCTGTAGGTAGACACAGGTGTGCACAGTATGGCCTGTTTTTGGCTAAGAGACAACACATAGCACAGCCACTGACAGCCTAGGACACTAGGGACTGACACCTTACTCTTACTCACATACATATATTAAAATTGTTGATGCAGGCAACCCACACAACCTGTGCCTACCCATGTATTGGCTGTATCCTGCTTGCATCAAACAGAGTCAGCCCTGAACTACAGTTCTGTCAACTGCTGCAGTTGCAAGGTAATTCTCTAACCTACACACTACTTATAAGGATTGTTATAATATGGTATTGTATGTATGGATCTGCTGCATTTATGCAAGGAAATATAGTGGGCTATGTGGACAGAAGTAACATCCACATGGGACTACAGAAATCCAGACCAATAGTGTGTGTTCCCTAATAATCACTAGGTCTCATGGTTGAAATATTCACTACATCTGTCAATGGAGATGTGAACCATATTTGGACTACTGTCTATCCCAGCATATCATGTGCTGTTGTTCCCCCACACCCAACACAGCAGTATTCCCATACAATTGCTTTAACAGTAAGTCAGCAATGGTATATCAGCAGACCAGGCAATCTCAAGGCTGCAACATAGAACCAAATCACACACTCTATGTCTCATGTAATGCAGGAATAACAATGTACATATTTATGCTGTTGATTGTGTGATGAATGACTCCTCTCTATCTGGCAGCTTGTGTGAGTCAGTGGATTAGGGAAGTTAGCATGGGTGAAGAAGTTAGCATGGGTGAATGTGCTGCTGGATCTAATCTGAAAGCATTCACATCTTTTGCATGTGAGGTGTCATTATGTTGGTGTTTTTACAGATTCTCATACCTCTCAAGCTCTCAGTACAAGAAATCTGGACAAAGCCTGAAAGAATGGGGGAAAAAAGGCCCAAAAATAGGGTCAGAGTTTAAATATTGTTCCTATAAACCTAGAAAGTTACTAGAATAAAAGGTGTTGCACTATGATATATTTTCTGAAGGATATACAATCGAAAACACAAATGTTTGTCATTATTTAGTATTATTTTGTGACTTTAATATTCAATAATTTACCAGAAAACCTCAAATGTATGAGGAACAGACTGAAAATATGAGCCAAAAATCTGGACAATCTGAGAAAAGTGTACAGTTGAGAGATATGCAGACTGTCAGTCTGTGTGTGGTGTAACATTATGAACCTCAGTCACATCTTAATTACAGCAAAAAGCTGGGGAATACTGTAGGCATTTTGAATGAAGTGCAGTACTGCAGAAACAGGGGCAGATGTTAATGCCTGTAACACAGAAAATCCCAGACTGGAGTACAGGTAAGTGTGGCCTGGAGTCACTTTATAAGTACTGACTGATCCACCTGGCATGTCCATGCACATAGTTAAAATGAGCGCAATTCTGTTGCCCCTTCGTCAAAATGACCTGCCCCAGGATTTACTAAAATCTGTATAGGCTCCGTGTAGTACCAACACATAATGTATCCATGTACATGGCCACGGTTCCCCCATTGGCGGCATGCCATGCATAGTAATGATGGAGCACTGCTGAGGGAAAATATAGGAACAGGGTTATTGAATCAGTGTAGGGAGAAGTGTAGAGGCTACCTGTGGTTGTGGATGGCCCGTACTGCTCCTTGCTATTGCTGAAATACAGTGAATTGGGTCAAATCTGTAATATTTTATTTTAACACTTTTTTTCTGTTTTGTGCATGTTTGCATGGAGTGGAATGGGGTAGAGAGCAGCAATGCCAAGTTGTGCTCACATATAGACACCTGACACCTGCCAGACATCTAAAAATAGAAACCGGATGTCATTAATTATCATAAGTACATATTTTTATTTGAAATATTTTTGTACGTTTACTGTTTTATTGTTTAATTGTTGTTTGCACGGGATGGCATGTAGGCAGCAGAGCCAAGCGGTGCTCAGACATAGATAGCCAACAGTTGCTAGACATCTAAAAATAGAAACTGAATGTAATTAATTATTCTTGACTGGGTCTATTTAAGAGCATTTGTGCAGTGCGCCGCAGTGCTTAGCAATGCTAACAAGTAGTCCAGTTGTATATGTAAAGGTATACTACTTTTCATAATATCTAATATATGCAGCCTGATGTTTAGTAGGACCTGTGTTTAATTCCATAGCAATGATAAGATGTGTATCTTCTTCTTCTTCTTTCAGCTTTTCCCAGTTAGGAGTCACCACAGTGAATCACTTGTCTGCTCATGATTGGCAGTGGAGTTTTACTGTGTCGAGTTGCCTGCCTGGCGTCCAACCTTCCACAGAAGGCACAATGATAAAATGTGTATAATTTAATTTATTACATATGTTTAATTTTTAAAACAAATATGTGAAATATGGCAATGTTCCACTGTGCTGAGCACTGTTTAAAAATGCAAACAGCTACTTTAGTTTGCATGGTGCTAAGCTGAGCTAAACCCATGGTTCTGTGTGTTTTTATGCTGCTTAGCTCTGCTTATCTGGTTTGCGCAATGCTAAGATATGCAGCACTTTTTTTTAATTTTCCTCAGTGATGTGTAAGGGCAGGAAATCAGCCTATATTAGGTGCAATAGGTGTGAATTCTGCAACAGTCTTTGAAGTCTGATCAAGTGGTGATATGACAGGCGGTGCTTGTGAAGGTGCATACTTTCATGCACAGAGATGGGATGTTCAAGAATCCAAGGTCTTTGTTGTGCTCCTGGTGAAAAATCATGAACCCAATCTGATGCAGGGTGGTTTCCAGCACTCAAAGTGTAAGATGGAGGCCTGGGACCAGTTGGCCAGAGAACTCATCAGTATTACTGGTATCGCCTGCACATGTGAGCAGTGTCATCATGATTATGATGACCTGAAGAGGAGAAAGAAGGGAACCTTGGACACCTGGGTCCAGGTAGCTAGAGCTGGGAATGCCCCACAAATATGTAAGTATGTTTTCCTCTGTTTTACTAATATGCAAGCTGAATGTCTGCAAAAGCAGTATGCATAACAGTGTGCTTCTCTCCCAACTGCTGCAGCTGAGAGGGCTCGCAAGGTGGAGTTCCATGCCGGGTGCCTGGCCAGGTTGCACTGTGAGTGTGGTATGTATGGATTTATTATGCTAACTGTAGTACAATAAGCAAGAAAGAGTAAAGCATTTACTGCAATGAAGTATACACCATAAAAACTGCAGTGCAATAAATGGACAAGTAGAACTGTAGTGCAATAAATGAACAATAACAACTGTATTGCAATAAACAATAAACAATGCCAATTACAGTAAGCAAAATGGTGCACAGCAATATTGTGTTGTCTTAACCATTGCAGTAGAGCTGTATGCATTACTTGCCAATGTTAAGGTTGATGCATTCAAGTGTAACACTGTAATAGCTGTAGAATGCACAAGTAAGGGCCTGCAAACTGTATTGTTTAACTCATAATACAGTCCAAGGCTGTCTCCAGGCCAGTATCAGTCACATAATCCTCTGTCTTCCTCCTAATTTAAGTAATAAAGGTATATGGTTGAGGTAGCCCAATCTATGTGCAGATATCGTGTGGATTTATCAGCAATACAAATAAAGTGTTAAGCAGCATTGTTGACTCCTACAGAAATCTGTTTTAATAAATGGAGTATGGCCATATTCTATGCAAGTGTCTTCTACTGTCACTGCAGTCAAGTATACCACTGTAATAGTTCTGGAATGCAAAATGAATTCAGTCACAAAATGCTGTCTTTTTCTCCCACTCCAGGAACAAAGGGTATATGGGTGAGGTAGCCCATGCTATGAACAGGTATGCTTATGGTTACATTTCATAGACACTTATCAGCAATATCAATAAAGTGTTAAGCAGCATAGTTGATTCCTAAAGAGATTTGTTTTAATTAATGCAGTACGGTTGTATGCCATGTATGTGTGCTCTATTATGACTGCAGTCAAGTATAGCACTGTAATAGTTATAGAATGCAAAATGAATTCGGT
This sequence comes from Protopterus annectens, assembly GCF_019279795.1. Lineage (NCBI taxonomy): Eukaryota > Metazoa > Chordata > Ceratodontiformes > Protopteridae > Protopterus > Protopterus annectens. The sequence goes on along the minus strand of NC_056744.1, from coordinate 429,101,515 downwards.
CACACAATGCTCTCTTTTTCTCCCACTCCAGGAACAAATGGTATATGGTATATGGTTGAGGTAGACCATGTTATGAGCAGATATGATTGCGCTAACACTTCACAGTTAGTTATCGGCAATACCAATAAAGTTAAATGTTCTGCAGATGTTCCCTGCAGTTACAGCTATTGGGTTCTATTCCCATGCCTGATGATTAAAGCATGACAGATGTCTAGATTATGTACTGTACACAAACATGCCTCTCAAGTGTCAAACTTTCACGTAATGTAATTAAAACTGCTTAATCCATCTGTCACAGGATTACCAGAAAAATGATTACCTGAAATGCAATGTATTACCAAATCTCCTTACAGAACACCTTGGTAGTTATAGAAGTCCACATTATGTGAAAGTGTTCTGTGTAGTAATGTACCTGCATTTGTTATTGCTTGGCCCATACTGACACATGCTAACAGCTTGAGAGGTATGTACATGGTCCATCAGTTATAAAAGAATTTTAGTCACTGTACTCAAAACTGACACCACACACCTGTAGAGTATTTAGTATCGATGTTTTCAGGGATATAGTCTGCATTGTCAGTAATGGATTGTTTTTCTCCCTCTCTCACCCCATCCCTTATTTTCATTTATTTATTATTGTTATTTATTATTATGATTTAATATTAAAATACGTTGCTAAACTATATTGTTGCAAGCTGTGATGCAATATTGTTATGTGTTATTATGATTCACTATTAACATACGTTGTTAAACTATTTTGATGCCTTTATGATTTACTTCTTACTACATGCTGTTGCCATACTGACTGTTATGTTATTTACTGTTGTGTTACACATACTACAAATTAATATCTATTTGGAAGAATGAAAATGATGTTCCATTCTGTTAATACTGACAATGGCGTGGTTACTAACCTTAACATATTGCTATACCTCCTTCACTACAGCATGTCAAAGTAAGCCAGTTCTGGCTGATTCCCCTACCTTGTCTCAACCGACTATGGTATCGGGTCCCAGCATGTCTGGGTCCCTAACCAGTGGTGTCCCCTCTGCTGCCCCTGCACTACCTGCAGCATCAGGTACCACCGCCCCATGGGGCAGGGTCCGCTTCCCCTCTGGAAGCAGTGGTGAATGGGGTGTGGTCACCCGGGATGAGCTGCCAGTCTTGGCATGCAGGATAGTCTACCCTGGGTTTGACAACCACCTGTCTTGGATTGGGGGCATGTTAGCTGACTTGGTAGGGCAGTCTTACCCTAGTGCCCAGCATCTAGCACTGTCACCCCGGGGCAGTGAAGGATCAGTGCTGACAGTCCCATGGCTGGGGATGTGAGTCATGCTGCTGCCATCTGGAGGAAGATGGGACTTGAATTCCAGAACACCCTCCCTAGTCAAGGTGTTTACCCCCTCATGTGTTACACACTGCCCCTGTCTGCTGTCTTGTTTTGCATCCTCACATACCCAACATAACTCCCAAGTATGTACCTATGTCCCTTCCCCAACATTCCACTCTCACCTTAAAAAAAATGGGCATCTGTCCCTAAAACAAATCATCCCATACATAGCTCTCCATTTCACACACGTCTCCACTGGACACATGTGATTTGGTCCAATTGACTTGACAATACAGTTATGTTTTCCTCACCCTTCTCTGTGGGGTTCAAAGTCATGTACAAATTCTGTTAAAAGTGCACAGTTTTTTGCTGTACAAGAAATGTATAGCTATGGTTCTTGTCTACATCCTTCCTGCCCATCCCTACCTGCCCTGCTTGCACCCCCTTTCACTACTTTCCTATCTTTCCATTTTTCTTTTCTTTATATGTTTTAGTGCATTGCTGTGTGTGCCACACTGCGCACCTTAGCTCAGCTCAGCTAGATAGAGCTATATTGACTATATGTGCTTTTAAACTTGTAATGCACATTTACAAAATAAACAACAGTACAATATTTCAAACCCAAGACATTGCACCTGCAGACCACTGCATTAATCTGCCACACCACACAGCTCTAACATAAAACATGTGGTTTAAAGAAAACATAGCAATTGCCAGCTAGTCATTAAGCATGTTTCAGTGGAATGGTGAGCTCGCATCACACAAACTTGATTAAAATGTAATTAAATTAAAAAGGTAAAAATGAGAGAGTACCTTGCACTCTGGTGCAATAGTACACCACTAGAAAGCCAAAGACATAATAAATGATGTGAGGCTTATGATAGAAGGTAAATGTGCCCTTCAACAGCAACACATAGAAAGACACCTGCTACGGCATTAATGGCAAAATACATGCTCAAATGGGACCCTGATCCACACATACATCCATATAAAGCCATGCACATACTGATGGATGTAGAAAATGTATGCCACAGCCTGTATGTGTGCACATATATTTTGCAAATACACCTGCTGGAGCAGTGACTTGGTAACTCAGTCTGTTAAACACATTGCAAAGTATATTTTGCCACACACAGTCCTGGGTTCAAATCCAGTGGTATGTAGAAGGGAATTTACAGTATTGTGAAGGCAGCAACTAATGAATGAGTCATGCACTCTTTATCCACACAATACATTTCAAATTACATGGCTGCTTTTTGCTGATGGAGGTCACAAGCCTGCAGGTAGGAACATACTTCACATATCCCTATAGCAAAACTATTTGTGCTTAAAGTGTCACATCATGCATTAATATGCATTCACACAGAATGTCAATGCAGGTACTGCAGATGAGGGCCATTACTATCAGAGTTCACCACACAATCCTTCCAAAGTCACTCTGCAGATTATCATAGCTGCACAGCTAACATGCACATTGGAAGTCCCTGCTTGTAACAACACCTGCTCTTATACACACTGCAAACTACTACCAGACTGTAACACATAGCCTGGCAGTTGCCCAAATTGTAGACATATTCTTATATGTTCATAGGTTCATAGGTAAGTACTAGGCTATTGGCCCTAGGGCATAATTAAGCCTAGCCAAAATGTTTTGGCTTTCGCCTCCCATGAGGTTTAGTTACCTGCGCCTCTGTCGAGCAGGGCCACAGACGTGATTCCAGGGGTGAATTTCCTGTTTCCCATCCACTCATCAAAATTCCTCTTGAACAGCGCTAGTGAGGTGCTCTGCCTCACATATATGGGGACCTTATTCTAGAGTAAGGGGAGTCTCTGGGACACAAATCTGTCCCTCCAACAAGTCCTGTTTATTGTTGCTGTCAGGTTAATGTCCCTTGAGCGTGTAACTCCAGTGGATTAGGTTTTCCTTAGGTGGAGCATTTACAACAATTTGGAGTTTGCCATAGCTTTGTATGTTAGGCATAGGTCACCTCTGAGTAGTCGGTATGCGACCGAGTACAGTTTGAGTCTTTTTAGCCTCCTGGCATAGGCCATGTGTTTAAGGCCCATTATCCTCTTTTTGAGGTACGTTTGAGGCCTCTCCAGTTGTTGCAGATGTCTTGTAAGGTACATCCTGAATGGGGCATTGTACTCAATTACAGGTCTAATGAGTGATGAGTAGAGGGGGACAATAACTTCTTTATTCCTAGATGCAAACCCCTTTGTGATAAGATGGGCCATGTAGAAAGATTTTCTAACCACTTTAGCAATGTGGTTGTCGAAGGAGAGGTTACTATCCACCTGTGTCCCTAGGTCTCTTATCACACTCACTGTGATAAGTGGGCTGCCACGTATGTTGTAATTCATTGGTACTTGGTTTTTCCCAAAAGGTATGGCAATGCACTTTTTGGCATTTAACTTGAGGCCGTGATTTTGGCACCATGTATCTATATCAGTGAGACCCCTCTGAAGGATGTCTACGTCAGTAGGAGTCTCAATTATGGCGCCCAGTTTGCAGTCATCTGCAAACTTTGTCAGCCATAATCCCTCTGTGTTTGCTTGTACCTCGGGGAAATAGATGCCGAACAGGAGGGGTCCCAACACAGAGCCCTGTGGTACTCCACTAGTCACAGGTTTGGAGTCCGATCTAGCATTCCCTATTCTCACAGAATGGGTTCTATCCATGAGCCAGTTGGCAACCCATCTTGTTATGTAGGGGTTTATGTTTAGGTTAGTGAGTTTGTCTATAATTCCCGAGTGGGGAATGGTATCGAAGGCCTTGGCAAGATCAAGGTATGCTGTGTGGACCACCTTCCCTTCATCTATTGCCTCAGTGACCTTTTTGAAAAAGTCAACCAGATTGTGGAGACATGACTGTCCCTTTATGAACCCAAACTGGGTAGGGTCTAGAGTTTATAGGTTCCTGATGTCTTTGTTTATGAGTTCCATGATGATGCACTCCATGGCCTTACAGACTAGACTTGTCAGGCTAATGGGGCGGTAGTTCCCAGGGTAAGTGGTGGCACCTTCTTTGTGGAGTGGGATGACTGTTGCCATGTGCCACTCTGTAGGCACACAGCCTGAGGTGAGGCTGTGGTTAAACATGGTAATAAGGTGCAGGATTAATTCGTTTTGGAGTTCATGTATCACGCAGCCTGGGATGCTGTCAGGTCCCATGGGTGCTATGTTGTTTGCTTTGGAGAGTGCTGTTTTCACATGGGTGTCTGTGATTTCAGGGGCAGCACAATCATCTGGTATAGATATGGGTCCTCTAGGTGGTGAGGGTGGAGTAAAGTTTGCATTGAACCAATCTGCCAATATATTGGTGATATCAGTTGGTTCCGTGACTTTTGAACCATTATGCTGTAGCTCAGAGCAGATCTGAATGTTGCAGTTTAGGTTCATGACATAGCTAAAAAATGCCTTGTGGTTGTCTTTGGTGTCTGTTGCAATTTTTCTTTCAAAGTTCACCTTAGAGGTTTTTATGAGGGTTCTTAGCTTTTTGCTAAGGTTGGTCAGGGATCCTTCCATTCCTGGGTTTTTACCCTTTTTTGTAAAAATTTCTTCCTTCTATTGTAGAACTTATTTATGGCCGGGGTCCACCAGACGGGTTTCCTCTTTTTTGGAGGAATGGGTCTTGGTCTTGTTTGGGATAGCACGGTTCCTGCACTTGTGTAAGTGCCTGCAGAGTGATTTTGTATAGGATACAACAGATTCAATCATATTTACATTCTGTGTGGGAGTAACAAAAATTTTCCAGCTCTGTCTTGAGTAGCACAAAGTTTGCTTTGGAGAAGTTTTTTACCATGGTTTCCCTGGGAAGGGATGAGTGTGGTATGTGGATATCTAGGGTGATGAGTTTATGGTCTGATCTGACCAATGAGGAATTTACCACAAGTGTGGATCATTTATCCCCCATGTTGGTGATAACCAGGTCCGGTATATTGTTACCTCTCATGGGGGTGCTAATAAGCTGGTCCAGGGAATTTGAGTTTATATATGCAGTTTTCCCAGTTAATGTTTGGGTAATTGAAATCATCCAGTATAAGGGTGTTCGGTTGGACCTTCATGTTTTCCAGTATCTCGAGGAACAAGGAGTGGGTGTCTTGGGTCAGGGATGGTGATCTGTAGCAAGCTACAATCTAAACTGCAGTTATGCCCATTGTAAGTTGCACTTGGATGATCTCTGAGGCATCATACTTTGTAACCAGTCTGGAGGTGTGATTATCCTTGATGAATATGGATACGCCTCCTCCCTGTGTATTTTGGTCTGGGTTTTGTGGCCGACATGTGTGATATGAGTTGTAGCCTGGTATCACTGGAGTGCTCTCTTAAGCCTTGAACCAGGTCTCCATTACTGCACAAATATCAATGCTCTCCATATTGAGGAGTGCCTTGAGAGAGTGCATTTTGAGGTTTAAACTCCTAGCACTGAGCAGCATGACCCTCAGATTTTTGTCGCTAGTACTTGTTACGGCGGTGGATTTGTCTTTTGAGCCTTGCCTAAAAAGGCACTATGGGGGTGGCAAAAGCCTTTGACAGTATCCTGAATCCCAGGGGTGACAGGTGCAAGACATCTGTGGTGAAGTATTAAGGCTGGTCAAGCATGTCATCCCAGGCAGACACATACTGGATCCCCTTTGAATGACACCAGAAACTTAGCCAATTGTTGAAATGTATCATTTTTTTCTTGTACTGAGGTATCATTCATGGTGAGGCTAAGATGCCGCTTAGAGCTAGGGTCATACCTGCCTTGGTTACATGATCAGCGAGCTCTTCTATGTCTTTTTTCATGTAGTCCAGGGAGGTATGTTTCAGGTCATTCACACAACATGGACAATGACAGAGTCATATTTGTACTTGCCATGGAGTGAAGTGAGTGCGTGGGTAATGTGGTGGATTCTGGCACCCGACAAGCAGCTGATGGTGACATTCTCTTTGTTCAACCTGGTGAGAGGGACATTTGTGTGCCTGACCATGGAGTCACCCCATGTATACCCCATCTTACCCAAGGACACACCAAATATGCTGCCTAGTACTCTATAAGTGATACCATTGCCTAACATACTTACCTTAAACACATGCTTTATTTGGAGTGGAAAGGGTAGCCTCACACTGGCTCTGCATCTACAAAAAGAATAACACAGCTCCCACAGTTACAGGCTGTTGTCCACCAAAGTGTTCACATTCTCTGCCTATGTCTATTACCTGCAGCAGCAGATTCAGACTGTAGCACACACATCTCTTTATGAAGGTTTCTGCTACAGACCTACCTTCTGTGACAATGTAGGTTCATAGGTTGGTATTAGGCTATCGGCCCTAGGGCCTATACAAGCCTAGCCATAACAATTCCCTGGCTATTTCTTCCCACACTATTAACTTCCCTGGGCCCCTGTCTAGCAGGGCGACTGACGTGATCCCCAGGGTGAATTTTCTTTCTCCCATCCAATCGTCAAGGTTCCTTTTGAAGAGGGCCAAAGAGGCACTCTGCTTGACATGTATGGGCAGTCTATTCCAGAGTCTGGGGAGTTTCTGGGTCAGGAACCTATCCCTTCAGTGTGTTTTGTTTATTGTGATGACAAGGTTTACATCCCTGGAGTGTGTGGCTCTGAGGGATTGGGATTTCTTTAAGTGTAGCATTTCCAACAGTTATGGGTTTGACATGGCCTTGTATGTTAAGCAGAGATCGCCTCTGAGTAGACGATATGCAAAAGAGTATAGCTGGAGTTTTTTAAGGCAGTGAGCATAGGGCATCTGCTTTAGGCCTGTGATTCTTTTAGTGAGGTATTTCTGTGGCCTTCCCAGTTGTTGCAGATGTCTTGAGAGGTACATACCAAACGCGGTGTTGTATTCTATAATGGGTCTAATGAGGGATGAGTACAGTGGGACAATGACCTCCTTTTTTCTAGATGAAAAGCCCTTAGTGATGAGGTGTGTCACATAGAAGAATTTCCTGATTGTTGTGGTGATGTGGTTATCGAAGGTGAGACCACTGTCCACCTGTGTTCCTAAGTCTCTTATCACACTTTTGGTGTTTAGTGTAGTCTCCTCACCTCAGTAATCTCCATCACAACATTTCAGAAAGGGAACTTAATCTACATGAAGGCCTTATATATTGTATAGTGGTTGCATGCCATTGGCTGATCACAGTAGAAATCAGCTGTGTTGGCTGCTGTTAGCATTTCAAACTCACAGATTGGTTGAGGCATGTGAGCAAGCACTGGATACTGCCAGCCATTTCATCCTTGCTGTATCTTCACATAGTGTACTTTCATATATGTGATCTTGTAATGTGTTTCTTTTTTTTTTTGTCTTACAGGAATCATGTGTTGTAGATGCCATGCACCCTTCTCTGATACAGAAAATGAGATTATATTGCAAGGACTAAGACAACATTATCACATCCTCCTGTCTATGGGGAGGCAAAACAGGGATGAGTGGGCTACATTGTGGGCAGACCTTGTTCGTGATGTGAATGGCATGGGCTATCAGGGTAGGATATATAAGCAGGTTTGACACCGTGCAATGGACATTATCAATGCTGCATGATGGGCAGCAGATGTAGCCAGGGATCATGCCATCACACATGGAGGGCCTACAGCAGAACAACCATTCACAGCCACTGAGAAATTCCTGGCAAACCTAGGGACACATGACAACTCCCAGGCATCCATCACACTGTACATTGTTGAGGTGGGTGTCACAGTTTCCATAGCAGAGGAGCATGCAGGTAGGCTTACTGTGATCAGCATAATAATACTGTAGCAGTCAATGCATCAGGCTGCACATACCTTTAAGTGGCTGTCAGGTCTTAGTTCTTTGGGGGGGAGGGTTTTACCTCAGTTGTTCTCTCATACTCAGAATGTGACCAATACAACCAGTAACACCGTAGGTACTATAAATGTGAGCTATTTGGATGTATCACATTGTTGTGCTGCAACATGTGTTGACACTGACATTACCTCACCATCAACTTTTCACATACATTGCTCTGTATGCAAGGCACAGATCACTTCTGAGAAGTCTATATGCCACAGGTGACAATGCCACTCATTGCAGACAATCTCCATTGAACACATACTGAACATGTGAAGTGTCCTTGTGAGGGACCTTACTGTAGGGTGCAATTGTCGGTACTACTTGGAAAAGTACATCAACAAATGGCCATTGCACTCACATATTGGCATGCTGAGGGAAGAGTGTGTGTTGTTTATGAGTATGTCACTTACTGGTGACATACTCAAAAACAACGTGTACTCTTCCCTCAGCATGCCAATATGTGAGGGGAAACTTATGTGGTGTTTATGAGTATGTCACTTACTAGTTACTGTGGCCTCAGCTATGCCATATAATTCCTGTCATACCACTATAGAGACATGGTGATCTGAGGCACATTAGGTGTAAATCTGTGTGGCTAGGTCTATGTGCCCAGTTCTTTCACCCCTGAATATGTACATCACCTATTGCGACTGATGTGCTACTTACCATGTACATAGGTCTACTTGATGAAAATGATACTACATATGTATTTGTTTGGAGTTTATGGCCATTAGTATGTCAACAGGCATGTATTCACAATACCCTCTTGCAGGATAGTGACACATCACAGAGAATCTATGAATGCTCACAATTTGCAGGCATCAGGGAACATTGTTAGCCACAGTCATTCAGTAGTCACATGTATGGTGGTTACATGGATTCCAAGCAGTAGAGAACCTAGGACTGCACCTTATTGAGCACTGTTGCTTACAGATCATCTATTGGAGGTGGATGCCCCTATGTTTTGTATGTATGCCATCAATGGGCCATTTGGTGACCCCTGCAATGACAGCGTCATAGATGCCTAAGTGGGTGCTTTGTAAATGTTGCCTGAACAGGGGATATAGTCACACAGCTTTGCTCAGTCTGGGGTTTGTACACCCTGATGTACCCTCAGCCAGGTCCTTGGTGACTGCCTTGGAAATGTCCACCATGTGTAACAGTCATGCTCCCCATCACACATCCAAACTGTGTACAGTCAATTGTGTGTAGATCACATATATGTGTGCTGATCAGCTCAATGATGATTGCCCCTACAGGCATACAGATATGGATACACAGACAAAGAGGTGTATAGTTATGTTGGTCAGTGGATGCACCACCTCTGTTCAAGGGTAGTTGTTGTTGTCCACAAAGCTGGTATGCAGCCAGTGGTGTCAGTATGATTGCAAGGGTTTCACAGTTGTGCAAGTAATCCATGTCAGATCACATGTGGAATGCAGCCTGGAATGTCAGCATGTGCAATAGATGCTGTGTACGGTCCATTGAGAGACCAGTTACCAACTGCTCTGTAAATATGGAACTTATGGGACAGGTTGTAGGAATATTATGTGTTACATGTGGTGGGGACAAGGGAGTGTAGTTGATGCAGACAGTATGGGAGTACAAGTTAGAATGAGTACAGACCCATTGTATGTGGTATCACAATGTCTGAGGTCAGCAACAATCTGGGCTTGTCCTTTGAGATTACACATGTAACTACACTGTGCATTTTGGCTCTGCTTTGTGTGGGTTACTAATTTTGTCACTTATGTCTGTACAACATTACAACAACAATATGTGCTTCTTTTAGGTGAGGTTATACCTGCATGTTAGGGGATACCCTCACCCCAACTGTCACACAGCAATGTCCATCTGTTGTTGCACAATCTGCTAATGGCAGTTGTCTACCAGTCAGGTTTGTTGAGCCATGACTAGCCTGTGTCCCTCCTGTCCCATACAGCTGAGTTCATGCAGTTGTGATGCTGCTGACATAATGCATGTTTGTAGAGCTCTGCATACCTGCCTGTCCCATCTGAAAGGGGTGCAGTCACGCTATGTCAACCATCCCACAAGAGGTAATGAATGGCTTTTTTGACATATATGTCTGTATTGTCTGCAATGGGGGGTATGTGCTCTTAGTTCTAAGGAGACTGATCTGCAGCTAGATCCCACCACAGAGGACCTTACATTGTGGGAGCTGTAGTGGTCATCCATATTGGTACACACATGATGCAATATGTTGGTTCCCCATGTGGAGATGTCAAGGCACTGCTCCAGGGAATTGTAGGTAAGGACCTGGACCATCTTTTGGGAAAGTGAGTCACAGCATGACTAAGCAACACAGTGTGTACATATTACACATCCCTAACGTGTTTGTCTGTGCTATCTCCTCTCCAGTCCAGCTGGTGAATCTGGGAATCTTGAGGCAATGTTACAACTGCCTCATGTACACAAACAACCCTCTCCTCCTCCCAACAAATTCCAACACATGTGAGAGATGCAACCATATAGCCAAACTGGAGGCTAAGCTCTCTCAACTCAGTACTGGCATAACCAGTCAGGAGGAGAAGGAAACCACACTCACTACAATTCCAGTCTCACATAGACCTACCATGACAGCAAACCGGACACATAATCACACAAAAACATACTCAGAGGTTCTAAATAAAGATCTGCCTAAGCAGCAGAGACCTCCAAAGCAGACACCCAAGCAACTGCTACCCCAAAACAAAACACGTGCAACACATATCTCACAAAGCCAGTGTGCCGAACAGTCACAGCCCTTAAGACTAAACAACACACCTGATACACGTGTAATAGGTGACTCTATCGACAGGCACACTGACATCCTGCTCACCAGGCTGAACAAGGAGAGGGTCACAGTGAGCAGCCTGTCGGGTGCTAGGATCCGCCACATAACACAAGCACTCAGGTCACTCCAAGGCAAGTACAAATATGATTCAGTCATTGTCCATGCTGGTGTGAATGACCTGAGACATACCTCCCTGGACTACATGAAAAGAGACATAAAGGAGCTCTCTGAGCATGTAGCCCAGGCCGGTATGACCCTGACCTTGAGTAGCATCTTACCCTCACCAAGAATGATGCCACAATATGAAGACAAGATGATCAATTTCAACAATTGGCTTAAGTACTGGTGTCATTCAAAGGGGATCCAATGCCTGTCAGCTTGGGATGATATGCTGGACAAGCCACGATGCTTCGCTAGGGACGGCTTGCACCTTTCACCCCTGGGCTTTCAGATATTGGCAAAGGCTCTTGCTACCCCCATAGTGCCTTTTTAGGCAAGGCTCAAAAGACAAACCCACCTCCATAGGTATCACAAGGGATAAGAAACTAACAGTAATGCTACTCAATGCCAGAAGTCTAAACCTCAAGATGCATGCACTCGAAACTCTCCTTAGCATGGAGAACATCGATATCTGTGCAGTAACAGAAACCTGGTTCAGGGCTCCCGAAAGCACCCCAGCACTACCAGGTTATACCTCATACCATGCTTTTCAGCCCCAAAACTTGGACCGAACCACAAAAGGAGGGGGAGTATCGATATTCATCAAAGATACCCACATCTCCAGGTTGGTGGCAAAGCAAGAAGCATCAGAGACTATCCATGTGCAACTAACAGTGGGTAAAACTGCCTTCCAGTTTATAGCCTGCTACAGACCACCATCCCAAACCAAGGAACCCCACTCGGCCTTCCTGAGAACACTGGAAAATATGAAGGTCTCTCCAAACATCATTATATTGGGCGACTTCAACTACCCAAACATAGACTGGGAGCATTACTCTAGCTCCAACACCCTAGCCCAAAGGTTCCTAGAATTTCTAAACTCAAATGCTATGGAACAACTTGTTACCACTCCCACAAGAGGGGAAAACATACTGGACCTGATCATCACCAACATGGGGACTCTATGCTTCAGACCAGAAGTGTATCCCTCACTGGTAAGATCAGACCATAAACTAATCTCACTGGATATTCACATCCCGACCCCACCCCCTGCCCAGAAAACCACAGTGAAAAACTTCTCTAAAACAAATTTCACACTCCTCAAAACCGAGGTGGAATCCTTCAAAGCCCCCGGGCCTGTGGAAAATACGGCCCAGACCACAGAATCCTTTATATACACATTCTATGAACACCTTCAGGAATGCATGGATCATGCGATCCCAAATAAAACCAAGACCCAATCCTCCAAAGGCAGACGTCCTGTCTGGTGGACCCCAGCCATAAACAAACTATACAATAGAAGGAGGAAGCTACTAAATGATAGAGAAAAATCCCAAAAAGGGAAGGCATCACTGATCAGTATTAGCAAAAAACTACGGGCACTCATAAAATTGTCTAAGGCCAGCTTCGAGAGAAAAATTGCACAGGACACTAAGGATAATCACAAGGCTTTCTTTAGTTATGTTAGGAACCTGGGTGGTAATTCCCAGATATGCTCAGAATTAGTCCAAAATGACAAAAAATACACTGAACCCACAGACATTGCCAACATCCTAGCTGACAGGTTCAGCACAAACTCCCCCCCCCCACCAAAAGGGCAAATATATATCCCAGCAGAGTGCTGGCCCCCTGACATCTCAGATGCTCAGGTAAGAGCCGCCCCCTCCAAAGCAAAAAACACAGCATCAATGGGACCAGACGGTGTCCCAGGCTGCGTCCTACATGAACTCCAAGAAGAGCTAAACCCAAACATAAAACTAATGTTCAATCTCAGCCTTACTACAGGATATGTGCCCAAAGAGTGGCGTACAGCAACAGTGGTCCCTCTCCATAAAGTTGGTGCCTCAACGGATCCTGGAAACTATCGCCCCATAAGCCTGACTAGCTTGGTCTGCAATGCTATAAAAAGGATCATCATGGACCTCATAAATAAAGATATTGGGGACCTACAGACACTGGATCCTACCCAGTTCGGCTTTGTTAAGGGCAGATCCTGCCTCTTAAACCTGGTTGATTTCTTTGAAACAGTCACCAAGGCCATTGACAAGGGGAAGGTGGTCCACACAGCCTACCTGGACCTCGCAAAAGCCTTCGATACAATACCCCACTCGGGCATTATAGATAAGCTCACCAGCTTAAATATAAACCCCTATGTCACTAGATGGATTGCAAACTGGCTCAAGGACAGAACCCACATGGTTAGAATTGCTGGAGCCATGTCAGACTCCAAACCAGTTACAAGTGGTGTCCCACAAGGCTCAGTCCTGGGACCTCTCTTGTTCGGTATATATTTCTCGGAGGTACAGGCCAACACGGAAGGACTGTGGCTGACCAAGTTCGCAGATGACTGCAAACTGGGCACCATAATCGACTCTCCAGCTGACACAGGCATTCTCCAAAAGGGCCTCATAGAAACAGATAACTGGTGCCAGAGCCATGGCCTCAAGCTAAATGCCAAAAAGTGTATAGTCATCCCCTTTGGCAAAAACAAAGTGCCCACAAATTACCACATAGGTGGTAATCCATTAAGTACAGAAGAAGTAATTAGGGACCTGGGGACCCAAGTTGATAGCAATCTCTCATTTGACAACCACGTGGCCAAAGTGGTTAGAAAAACATTTTATATAGCCCACCTAATACTGAAGTGATTCACATCTAGATCAGGGGAGGTCATCGTGCCTCTTTACTCATCCCTCATCAGGCCCATAATTGAGTACAATGCCCCTTTTGGGATGTACCTTACCAGACACCTGCAGCAACTGGAAAGCCCCCAAAAGTACCTCACCAAGAGGATCAAAGGGCTCAAACAGATGCCAGATGCTGCCCGGTTAAAGAAACTCCAGCTTTACTCAGTGGCATACCGCCTGTTCAGAGACGATCTGTGCCTGACGTATAAAGCCATGTCCAACCCGGAATTAATGGACATGCTGCACCTCAGAAAATCCAAATTCCATCGAGCTACGCGCTCGAGAGACTTGAACCTCAGCACTGAAATAAATAGGACATGCTGGAGGGACAGATTCATAACCCAGAGGCTCCCTTCACTCTGGAATAAAATCCCAGTCCAGGTTAGGCAGAGTCCCTCATTGACTCTCTTCAAGAGGAATCTTGATGAGTGGATGGGAGATCGTAGGTTTACCCCGGGTATCACTTCTGTGTCACTGTTAGACAGAGGCACAGTATACTAACCTCGAAAAAGGGCATAGCAAAATAAATTTAAAATGGGTGGCGAAAGCCAAACACATTCTGGCTAGGCTTATAAATGCCCTAGGGCAGATAGCCTAGTATGAACCTATGAACCTAAGAACCTATGAACCTATGTACAGACACCTTGCATGACTCTTTTCTTTCAACATGCTGGAAGTAACTGCAATACATACTTGCACAGAAGACAACTAGCATGTAGTGCCAAGCAGTGTCCCCAGATCTCTGCGTCATGTCACCTGAAATGCCATGATAGGAGTCAGCATGGATACAAGCACTAGCACTGTAATACACCTAGTGACACTGGATGACACACTGTTACATTTGCTCAAGGCCAGATCATGCTTACCGACTGTAACTAGCAGAGCCCATTGACTATTATACTATTCAATGGATGTTGGACATAAGTCTCATTCCACCAACCATGCCCTGACAAGGTGTACGACAATATTAAGCCAGCAGGCCATGCTGGAAACTGTGTATATTATGTACAGAGTGTTATGTCAGCTGGTGGACAGGCAAGTGTCTGACAGTCATACTCTGGGGAAGATAGCATTGGGAGACCTGCGTTGCAATGATGCCAGTGACCAGTGGTGTTCACCATCCTCCATTATTGATGTACTACTTCTACCTATTCCCTCTATGCAGTCACAGCCACTGTCAGTGACCTCTGACTGAGTACATTAGCAGGCAAGTGCAGATGTCACATAATCCCACACAGAGCCAACAGTTATCCAGGATGGCCTACGACACAGTAATTTGTTGTCTGAGCCAATGACAAACGCCAAATGCCAATGACTGCACAATACTTTCTTGTGGGAAATCATCCACCCCTGCAAAATAGTGTAGTGTTCACACACTCCCTACACAGCTGAGCCATTATACATGGAGTTATGGACACAGAGAGTATGCCGCCTTTGACTTGACTTTCACTGGTCAGAAAAATGTGGGGATGCATTCACTGTTGTACAATCTACACTGACAGGTTTGGGATGTAAATCCCAGACTGTCACTGCTATACTGACTGTGGCAGTCATCACACCTATCATTGTGTGCAATGGCACCTTTGCCATGTCAGTACACAGGCATATTGTACAACTGTAGCAACCACACAGGTACCATGGAATACAAATACACAGTATAGATAACATGTCATATGGAGTCCATGTAATGACCATACATGTGTAGTTTGTTTCCTAAATGCTTGACAGAGGTTATCTATGGCTCCATACAGGGAGGTGTCAGATCTCACTGTGTAGCTCCTGTGTACCCATGACAGGACTAACACATGTGTCACCTGTTCTACACACCCACAACATCACTGTGATATACATAATACATACCAGAGAGATAGGTATGTAACACAGACAGTACACCCTACATGAAACAGGCCCCTCATGCATGTGAAGCACACATCTGCTGTGACACACATCACATGCAGGTTACACAATGGGATGCAGAACATGACAATCATTACTGGTGTCAGGCAACTGTCTGAACTATACACAGGATATTTATAGATGGGTCATCTCCATCACCACAGCCTGTAGATGTGTTAGTTCCCAAAACATTTGTGACACTTACCAAGGGTAGCAGACCTTTTCACAGATTAGGGATGCATGAGTACGCTGAATGCTGCCATTTTCCTAGTTAGCCTGTTATACACATATGAACTTATGGAGCCATGCACTTATAGTTCTGTACCTTGCTGAAGACATATTTCTGCTGTGCTAACATGCCATCCTGTGCTGCTTTATTATAGATTATCTTCAGACCCCTGGAACAGAAACATAACTAGGTCCGTGACACACCTGTCATTGTGTAACTAAACAGTGATTACAACATCATACAACATAAGGTACACAGAAATATGTAGCATACTTGTGACAAACGCCAGCATACAGTATCTGCTGATGACCACTACAAGTGGTATGGCAAAAGAACACTGCATTGCACCAGTACATGTTAAGTAATATAGTTACCCTGTGCATCAGACACATAGCTTCATTTCCCTGCATCAATGGTAAGGATGACAGGGATGTGGTATAGGTATCATCACTTGCACAGGGTGTTGTGTGGGGGTACCAGAGGCATAGGCTGACCCACACAGTTGACAGCATGTGTGAGTCAGGAAGGGAAGCAGGTAAGATGGACCATGGAAAGGTGACTTGTGTGTCCATAGGTGACTCGCACTTGCAGTGATGTGTGAGTGTATGCGTGTACACAGTCAAGCTCAGTGCTAGCCCCACATGAGTGTATGTTGTGCAGCACTGGACTATACATGGTAGAGTTGACAGTTTACCATCTCTGGGCCCAAACACAGGAACTGATTCTGCCATGAGTTGCGCTGGCACCTAAATGCCCAAGGTCAGAATGGGTTCTAGTACCTGATGGTGACTGCGGTCTGCTGGGACCGTGTCCCCCATGGGAATGCCCAGGATCATGAACCCATGTTCTGCCATGTCATGGTGTGGACAGTACACTCCCCTCTGTAGCGCTGGATGCACTGCCACTACGGGAGCATAATTGTACATGTTCAAGTGGACTCTCAGCTCTTAGGATTGCTGACCTACGTCCACAAGTCCAACGCTCAACTCCAGTCACATGTTCCAGCACAAACAATGTGCAGTCCAAGACAGACACTGTCACAGCACACCTTCTGTCTACTGCATCAGTGAACCAATCCATGATGCCCCCAAAGCAGTTGAGGCAGTCACGGATATCAGACTGCACTGCATCCATAACTCTAAGCATACATCTGGTGTTCCATTCAGAATTTCCCTGTGCCTCCATGATGGCCCAAAGCATGTGCCAAGTGACCCATGATGTGACACCTGCAAGAGGTGATAGATGGACAGCAGGCCTCCTATAAGCACACCTGTCAATCCGCCTGTGTGAGACCTAGCCAATTCTCTGGCTATGTCCAGTGTCTACACTCACTGGAGCCATCATTGCCACATTTTCATGTTCAATGCCTCCACCTGTCCAATATCTGTGGCCTCCGGGGATCAGGTATATGTGCGCATACTGACTGTGTGTGGTGACAATGAGGGCAAAAGTGGGATGTCAACCTCAGGGACAGATTCAGCCCCTGAAACCCCTGCCTGTGCCTCACTGTGGCCACCATCATTATCAGGGTCTGAGGAGACACTGACATCAGGTTGTGTAGGGGACAGACACCAACCCCCCAGTCACCTCTGATAACAAAGAAAAAAGCAGTACATTAATGCCTGCACTATTAGGTTCTGCAATGCTATGTTGTGATATATGTAAGGCTCTATACACATTTGTTACTATGGCAGACCTGTTGAAAACTCAACTTAATATAGTAGGACATGAGGAAGGTACTCTTCCCACTAACAGCTGTAGTTACTTGACAATAACATCTCATTACACTGCAGTCTCATCAGCAACAGTGAGGTACACTGTTGACATTTGCATAGACTCTTCACAGCCGACACATAGGGCACCCAGTAGTGTCCAGATAATACCATCACATGTATCAGTTTGGTTGCACTTACAAGGCATAGGTATGACTCTCTCATTTGGTTACAGTCAGAAAATATGTGTGCAGTTGGCAATCATGCTGACAGTACAACAATGCAGGCAGCAGGCCTGGGATGGCAGTCTAGGGATTACACTGCAGTAAACCTACATCTATAACAAAACAGTGTCATGCTTACCAGGAGCAGGACTATGGGCTTGGCCAATACCTGAAGCACCAGTGAAAAGTTGAGGTGGATGTAACGTCAGTACCACCGCATGTTGCAGCACAACAAAGTAATATGTCTATATATATCTCATATTTACAGTAGTGACTGTGTTAATTGTTGTATTGGTCACATTCTGAGTATGAGAGTAAAACTGAGGTTAAACCCTTCCCCCTGCAAAGAACAAAGACCTGACATCCACGTAAAAGTATGTACACAATGATACACTGAAGGCTACAGTATTAGAATGCTGATCAAACTAAGCCTACCTGCAGGCTCCTCTCCTGTGGATGTACAGTATGATGGATGCCCAGGACCTGTTGTGTGTGCCTAGGTTCACCAGGAATTCCTCAGAGGCCAAGAGTGGTTGTTCCACTACAGGCCCTCCACCAGTGAAGCCACGATCCCTGGTTACATCTGCAGCTCTTCTTTGTGCAGCATTGATCATATCCGTTGTGCGGTGTCAAACCTGCTCATATGTCCTGGCCTGATGACCCCTCACATTCAACTCATGGACAAGGTCAGCCCAAAATGCAGCCTGCTGTTCTCTGTTTTGCCTCCCACTGGACAGTAGGATGTCATTATGTTGCTGGAGTCCTCCCAGTGTAATTTCATTCCCTGCATCCAAGAAAGGTGCCCAGCATCTAGGGTACATGATACCCGAAAGACAACAAAATGGAAATACATTATTGAATCACATATGTGGAAGTACACTATGTAGAGATACAGCAAGGACAAACTGGCTGACACTATCCACTGCTTGCCTATACATGTCATACTCCACAGTGTGCAAACATACTAACTGTGTGGATACAAATGGGATAGTAGTAATAGTCATCTATTCCCTTGTGTGCCATGACAGATACTGTTGTATAATCATACACCCAACAATGAAGTCTACTGTAGTGTGTCCCCTATTGGCAACCCCCCGCTAATATGTCAAAAGAGCAGTGTCAAAAAAATAGCAGTGTGCTATCACAACCACTATAAAGGGACAGTCCAACAGAACCAGTGTGCCATAATGACAATAAACAATGCACCCTTGATGTATCATATGTCCTCCATAGGTATAAGAAAACAGGAGATCAATGACATTTCATTATCACGGTCTAGGAAAGGCTTAATGTTGTAATCCCTATTCCCTGCAAGCATATTTACACATCTGCAATCTGTTGTACACAAAACAAAAGGTTACATACCTGATAGAGTGCAGTACCCCTCTGTTGATATGTGGTGTTAGTGAAGTTTTCAGAAACACTTGTTCTGTGTGTGGAAAGTCTTATACAGAATGGTTCCCCACAGCCAGGTGCTTGCCTTTTTAACATACTGCTCATCAGCAGGTGATTGCCTCTTAACCAGTCTGTGGGTCTGAAATGCTAACTGCAGCCAACACAGCTGATTTCCACTATCATCAGCCAATGACATGCAACCACTGTAAAATATATCAGGCCTTCATGTAGATTAGGACCCCTTTCTGATATGTTGTGCACAACATTAGTGGGGTGAGGAGACTACATCATCACAGAGGGTAGGTCTGCAGCAGAAACATTTCCATAGAGATGTGTGTGCTACAGGCTGCAACTGCTGCTGCAGGTAATAGACATAGGCAGAGAGTGTGAACACTCTGGAGGACAACAAGCTGTAGGAGTAAATGTGGGAGCTGTGTCAGCCTTGTCATAAAGACAGAGCAACAGTGAGGGTACCCATTCCTTTCCAATTAAGTCATGTGTCTAAGGTAAGTTTGTGAGGTAATGGTATCACTAACAGAGTACTAGGCAACATGTTTGTTGTGTCCTTGGGTAAGATGGTGTATAAATATAAGATTATGTCCACCATTTGGGCAACTGCCAGGCCATGTATTACAGTCTGGTTATAATTTGCAGCATGTATGAAGGTAGGCCTTGTTAGAAGCAGGGACTTCCAATGTGTATGCTAGCTGTGCAGCTGTGATAATCTGCACTGTGAATTTGAAAGGTTTGTATGGTGCACTATGACATTAGTGGCCCTCATTTGCAGTACCTGCATTGACATTCTCTGTGAATGCATATTAATGCATGACATGACACTTTATGAACATTTAGTTTTACTCAAGGGATACGTGAAGTGTGTTCCTACCTGCAGGCTTGTGACTTCCATCAGTGAAAAGCAGACATGTCATTTGAAATGTATTGTGTGGATAAATACTGCATCACTCAGTCATTAATTGCTGCCTTGACAATACTGTAAATTCACTTCTCTACACCACTGGATTTGAACCCAGAATTGTGTGTGGAAAAATGTACTGCTTGCAAGGCATTTAACAGACTGTGCTATTATGTTACTGTTCCTCAAATGCATTTCTAGATATATGTGCACACACACAGGCTGTGACAAACATTTTCTACATCTGTCAGTATACACGTGGCTTTATATGGATGTATTTCGACACTATCGTCCCAGGTGAACATGTATTTTGCCATTAATGCCTTAGCAGGTGTCTTTCTACATGTTGCTGATGAAGAGAACATTTACCTGCTATCACAGGCCTCTTTTACATCCATTATTTCTTTGACTTTCTAGTGGTGTGGTATTGCACCAGAATTCAAGGTACACTCTCAGTTTTTCCATTACTTTTTAATCAAGTTTGTGCGGTGCAGCATGGTGTGCAGCTCTGCTGAAACACACTTAATGACTGTAACTGGCAATTACTATTTAAACCACCCCTTTAAACTTAAGAGTTGTGTGGCATGTCAGGTTAATGCAGTAATCTGCAGCTGTGCTGGTTTCAGGCCCAAAACATGGGGCAGGTTTTTATTTTGTGTATATTACAATTTTAAAAACACATATAGTCAATATAGCTCTATTTAGCTGAGTGCTAAAAAAATACAAATAAAAGAAAAATGGGGAGATAGGAAAGTGGTGAAATGGGGTGCAAGCAGGTGAAAAACATAATGAAAAGCTGGTAGGGATGTGCAGGAAAGGTGTAGGAAAGAAACATAGCTGTCCATTTCTTGTACAGCAACCACTGTGCACTTTGACAGAATTCGTACATAACTTTGAACTCACACCTCCAGAGATGGGGTGAGGACAACATAACTGCATTGTCAAGGCAACTGGACCAGATTATGTGTGCCCAGTGGACACATATGTGAAATGGAGAGCTATGTATGGGACGATATATATATATTTTTTTTTTGGTACAGGTGCCCATTTTTTTTTAAGGTGAAAGTTGAATGTTGGGGAAGGGACATAGCTACTGGGGGAGGTAAGTTGGGTAGGTGGGGATGTATTTGCAGACAGACAAGATAGACAGGAAAGCAGGCAGGGACCATGCGTGACACAAGAGGGGGGTGAGCACCTTCGATAGGGAGGGTGTTGTGGAATCCACATCCCATGTGCTTCCGCAAGGCAGCAGTGTGACTCACATCCCCACTCATGGCATCGTCAGCACTGTTCCTTCACTCCCTGGGGGTAGCAGTGCTGGAGGCTGTGCACTGAGGTGAGGCTCTCCCACTAGGTTAGCCAGCATGCCCTCGATCCAGCACAGGTGGCAGTCAAAACCACAGTAGACTATCCTGTGGACCAAAACTATCAGTTCTGCCTGGGTGACAAAATCCTCTCTACCACCATATTCCTCATATCCTCCTTCTGCCAGCCACAAATAAAAAAAAAAATATTCAGACAGCATTTTCCCATTCAGCAAGCAGCTACATTGCCTCAGCCACAGATGGGTAACTCAGCAGTGGCCATTCATAGTTTACCAGACTACTCATTTTCTTTGGTTTCCTCTGCTATAGTCCCTTCAGCCACCATAGACCAGGGGTTAGACAAGTCCTCTGTCACTGTTGGTGTGTACTTCATGGGCATGGGAGGGCAACTTTTATCCATCTTGGAGGAATGAGTGGGTAATTCTTCTTTGCTGCCCCTTATAAGGCAGATAGAGTGCATAAAGTTCTTCAGTCATTTTTGTTTTCTAATCCCAGATCTGACCCTCCAGTGATGTCCTTGGCAAAGCCTTGTGTAGGGAAACATTTAGTAAATGCTAGTCTATCCATTTCTTTTATGGATGGGAAAGCCTTTTGATAGATTTGGAAAAAGAGTGTATTCCTTTGTCACACTTACTTTTAGGATTCACATTTGTCAGGCTCACAAGTTAAAGGTTTTGCTTGCTTCATTTGAGAATACGAGGGACATTACTGCCAAAGTTTCTTTTTTCTGAGGAAAAATCTTTGCTGAATATATCTATATATATATATATATATATATATATATATATATATATATATATATATATATATACATATATATAGAAGCCTCAGGTGACAAATGTGCTTGTGACTCAGCTGATGTAGATTTCAGAGCAGACCTGGGATGGTAAAGCTGAAATTTTGAAATCTCCTGTTGATTGGGAAGATGTTTTTGGATCATCATTTGATGCTTGGGTCCTACAAAAGTGTAATGAGAAGGGGAAACTGATTCAAGTGATGACTCAGACTTTTTCAGCCTTCCTTCATTCTTCAAATTTGTTAAAGGTTTTATCCCCAGCTAAAGATCTTTGTATAACAAGCAAAATAAGCAAACTCAGCAAATATCTGGCAGGCAGACCTTCAAAAAACACTGGCAGGAAGATTTCAAAAAAATAGGGGGCCACCATACCTCTCAAATGTACAGGTTTTTGTAAAATGTCCAGATCTTTGTCTCATGTATTTCATCTTTTCTTCACAGAACTTTGATTTTATTGCAAATCATTGCTATGTTATTGAGGACTGAAGTCAGTAAATGGCAAACATTTGAGTTTCAGACTTCATTTTCTTTAGAAAATTCATGCTAATGTAAAACATGTCAGTCTATCAACTGCCTAAGTTTGTAAAAGCAATATTTTAAAAGTGTCCCTATTTTTGGGCCTTTGCCCCCCCCCTATTATTTATGACATTGCCCAGATTTCTTGCTCTAAGTGGTTGAGAGGTCTGGGGACCTCCCATAACTGAGGGTGGTACAGCAATTCTGAATGACTATCTTCAAATGTTACCCCTCGCCTTAGCAAGCCTTTAAATCCCTCTCCAAAGCTACTCAATTTCTCTATTTGAAAACTGATAAAATCGGATAAATTAGTCCTAAAAGTGATCTATTGGGGTACAGATGGGAGTGGGAGTCCTCCCCCCTATTTAGGGGACTCCTCCTTGTTCACCAGATCAAACCTCTTTTCCCTTCTGTCATTCAACATTTTGTGACTTAGGAGGTCATAGAACTTGTTTCTCTTTCACTTTCTCTTTCTCTTTCTCTAATAATTTTTTTTTTTCTTATTTTTCTTATTCAAGAACATTTTTGTACCAAAGAAATAAGCCTCATGTAGACCAGTCATGGATATCTCATTGCTCAACTAGTTTGTTAAAGTTATAAAGTTCTGCTCAAAATGCTATACTCTCACAATCTGTTGTCACTCATGCCCCATTTCATGTTTTGGTAACTTTTGAATTAAAAGATGATTGCCTTCATATTACTATAGACTCACATTTCAAATTTTAAAAGCGTTGCACTCTCTAGATTACACTGTCAATTGTCTGCATTACCCTTTGGGGATTTCACTGCTCAAAAGGTGCTCTCAAAGTTTCTATAGCGCCTGTGATAGCCTGTTGCTGACTGTAAAGATTCACAATATTAAATTATTTAGAGAACTTGCTTATCTTTGTATAATCTTTTTCAAACTGTCAGGAATCTGTCACTTGGATAAGAAATCTTCTTTGCAGACCGGGTTTCCACGAGAACATTCTAAAGTCATGTTTGACTTTCTCCCACAGGATTGTATTTCTGGGGTATTTCCTAGATACTTCAGTTCAAAGAACTTTTCTTCCACGGGAATAAAATTAGATATATATCCAGATTTAATTCATCAATGGAAATTCTCAGGATATTAGGATTTATGGCATCTATAATTATCATGATTCCTTTAGCAGACAGAAAGATTCAATAGCACCTAAAATCTGTATTGAGTCAACATCAATGCCCCCTGACACTTCAAATCCCAATTTTTGGATTTGCAAAAATGGAATTGATTTGGTGGACAGACCAGTTTTATTTGAATCCAGGTCTCCCATTTTCTATTCCAGTTCAATGCAGTCTGCAACAACGCACGCCTCAGACTTTGATTAGGGAGCTGTATCTGCGGGTAAAAGTACATGGTCTTTGGAACAAAAAAGACAAACCAAAACAGCTAAACATAAAAGAAATGCTGGCAGTTATAAATGGCCTCCACTCTCCCTCAATCTGTGGTCCACATGACTACTGTAACTGATTACAGACACCACCACAGCGATGTGCTACATAAACTAACGGGGGGTCCAGATCCTACTGTCTGTGCAGATTAGCCGTTGCAGCCTGGGATATAGCTATATAGCACAATCTCACTTTACAGGCTTCTTACATTATGTCAGAGCAAAACATTGTAGCAAACAACCTGTGCAGGGCCAGGACAGACCCTCAGAAATGGAAATGAAATCAAGGGATCTTTTAGGATTTGATCCAGCTGTAGGGAACACTTCAGATAGATTTATTTGCATCCATTCTAAACAAGCAAATAACAAAATTCTGATCCAAGGATCATTGTAAGCAGGCAGGGAAAATAGATGCAGTATCATTTCCTTGTATGGGAATGTTCTGTATACCTTTCCACCCATTCCAGTGATATCCAGGATTATTCTGAAGACTCATAAGAACTGTAGACAAATCAGTGTAGTGACTCCTTTCTGGCTCAGGCAACAATGATTCACCTTTCCTTTGGAAATAAGATATGGGTTGTTTGATATAACACAAGTTGAACAAAACTTCACCTTACTGCCTGGATGATATAGTTTTAATACCTTAGGCACTCACTTTCTGCAGGCATTAAAAGAGGGAAAAACATGCTACTACAAAATCATGTATTTGCAAATGGAAAATATTTTGTAGTTGTTGCCATACTAAGAACCAAGACCTTTTTAAGGCTAGTATTTCTACAGTTCTAGAATATTTGTGGGAGTTACTATCCTGTGCCCTTTCTTACTCCATTTTCAATGTTCATTTGTTGGCCATTTCAGCATTTCTGCCCATAGATCTCCCTCTTTCGTAGGTTCATAGGTAGGTACTCGGCTATTGACCCTTGGGGCTATATAAGCCTAGCCAAACAGTACCCTGGCCTTTGCCACCCAAGAAAATTATTTTCCTGTGCCCTGTCAAGCAGAGCCACAGAAGTGATCCCCGGGGTGCATTTCCTATCTCCCATCCAATCATCAAGATTTTTCTTGAAGAGTGCTAATGAGGAGCTTTGTTAGATATATTTAGGTAGTTTGTTCCAGAGTATGGGAAGTCTCTGGGACAGGAATCTATCTCTCCAGCATGTTCTGTTTATTGTGGTGACAAGGTTTAGGTCCCTAGAACATGTAGCTCGGAGGGATTGGGATTTCTTTAAGTGGAGCATGTCCAATAGCTCTAGGTTTGACATAGCTTTGTATGTTAGGCAGAGATCGCCTCTGAGTAGACGATATGCGACAGAGTAAAGCTGGAGTTTTTTGAGACAGCCTGCATAGGGCATCTGTTTGAGGCTAGTAATCCTCTTTGTGAGGTATTTCTGCGACCTTTCCAGTTGTTGTAGATGTCTTGTGAGGTGCATACTAAAAGGGGCATTGTACTCTATCAGTGCATTCCCATGTTAAGGTGTTTTTTAAAGGAGATCTGCACACCCCTCCACATAGAAAAAGACGTCTCCTCCTTGGGAATCTTTATTTTGTGATGGAATATTTAACTTTTGCTCTATTTGAACCAACTCATCAGGCTTATTTGAGGTTCTTTACATGGAAAATGGATTTGCTAATTCCTGCAACTTTTACAAGAAGAATATCTGAGGTGCAAGCTCTCATATTTTAGAAAGACATGATTTCTTTGAGAACCAATCCTTCATTTATGCCTAAAGTGACATCCAAGTTTACTTTAAGCCAAAGTATCCATCTCTTTATCTTCTTTCCAGAACATAAAAATGAAGGCAAATAAATTCTTCATACTCTGGATGTCCACAGAGAACTCAAATACCATCTGGACCCGACTAAAGCCTTCAGGAAGTCTAATCAGTTATTCATGTTATTTGAAGAAAAGAAAAAAAGGACAACCTATGTCAAAGCATACTATTATCAAATGGCTGTCCCATGTTTTCTCGTTTTGTTATTTCCATACTAACATTTCAATTCCAGGCAGGTTAAAGATACATTCTGCTAAGGTCTTGACTTCACCAGTGGCATTTAGGAAAAGGGTTGACTAGAAGTATTCTAGAGGTAGCAAATTGGTCCTCTGTACACACTGTTACAAATCACGTCAAACTAGATTCTTTTTCCAGGTCTAGAGCAGGCTTTGGTAGGAACACTTTACAATGGCTCTTGGACTATAATCCTTCATCCTCCCTATCATTCTAAGCTATATTATTCTACCCATATAGCTAAGGCTACTTCAGCAGTGATCACATGATGAACATAACACAGTTGTGTAAGTAAATGTACCATAGCAATAGATACTTAAATATTTTCTGTTGTGGTAGCCACTCCATTCCCCTTATTTTTTTTATGATTTTTGTTTGCCAGGGTGAGGATACTGATTATTTACTTAGCAATGACCTTGTTCAGGTCTTAATCCTCCCTTTTTCAGTTGGCATGAAAGGTTAAAGAGCTTGGTACCCAGACTGCTAATTTGCTCATGTTCTCACTGGTCTTTGTGCATGGAAGATATAGTTTTTCTTATTAGGGTCTGCACATTGATTTTTTTTTTTTTTACCCTGCATTATCTTCTTTCAGAGCTCTAGCTTCCCTCTTTGAATTAGCATGAAATGTTTGCAGATCTTGGCATCCAAACTATTGAATTTCTATAGCTCTGTTTGAGCTGTCAGTGATCTTAGTGGGTGGAAGGTGCCCTTAAGCACTCAAAGCTGGTTGGCTGGCTATTACATCCTATGCAGAATATAACCTATATAATTAAGCCTACTACAGCAGTGTTCATTTGAATATCTACTGTTACAGGTTTAGTTATATGACTGTTCTTTTCATATTCATAATTGTGAAAACTCACCTGACCACCACATTTGTCAATTCCATATAAGTTAATTCCATGAAAACAATTTGTTTTTTGGGGGGGGGGCAATTCTGATAATAAAATTACAATGATTGTCTGTCTCATCAAAACCTATGCTAAAATGCAAAACATTTTTTTGCTAGGAGGAAAGATCCTTTGCACTCCCCAAATAGGGGGAGGGGCAACACCTTTCACCCCTTCAAGTGTAGTTAAATAACTGATAATATACAAGAGTCGGGGGGGGGCGAGCAAAATACCCTTACCCACACTGCCAAAAGGTCCCACTGTTTAACACAAGCATAATTTTTTAATGAAACAGGTACATTGACAGAATGTTGCACACAAATCCTGTGTCAAAGAAATGAAAAAAAAAAATCAGTGAACTGCATGCCAGCTCAGTATGCATATTACAGAACTGCTACTGTTAATTTCTAAACTCTTGCAACTTACAAACAGCACATTTCACACGTCTGAGGGACTGGTTCTGTAACAGACGTCATCAGAGAAATTGTTACATTTGGTATGGTTAAGCTGCTGTCTTGGTTTTGTGTTCTCAGTATTGTGTAAAAGCAGATCTTGGCATGTCCATATGGTATAGGACTGGAGTCTGTATCAGAACAATGAAAGCGCATATGTGCGACTACATAAAAGTCGACACATAATACGTGAAACCTGTAAATAGTGAACGGCAACATAATCAAATTTTTTCCTAGTGAAAAAATTCAAGTGGCCGTTCGGAAAAAATAAAATTAAAAAACATTATCAAGAGGGGGGCATCGCTCCCCTCACCCCCAATGAGGGGGGCTGTGCCCCCCAACTAAATATACCAACTCCAAGATCGCACTATAGCGAAGGAAAGGGCAACTCCGTGTAGTTGGCCAACTAGCTGCTTGCCCTGTGACATATTCATCGAATCACTTAAATGCAGTTCGATGAATATGTGTCGCTCATTACATGTTCGCTCAAAAGCAGTTTTGTGCTTCTAATATAGACCCATATGACTATACTCAGTCAAGTAATAAAATATGATACATATTCAAATAATGCATTCTTTGATGCCTTTATTTTTTCTTTATTTCTATATTTCTTATAAGGTTATAATACCAGAGTTTTTCAGCTCTTAAAATCTTTCTCATGACATATTCATCATATGATGCAAACATCTCTTTGCATGCTTCCTGCAGACAGTTTCACAAGAAGCAACAGTCAGTTCTGCTTTTCCTAAAAAGGTTACTATGCCACTTTCAAAATGCATTTCACAAGCAGAGCAGAATGATTTAAGGCAATTTGTACTTCTGCATGTTATACTTAGTTATCAAGGACAAATGAGACTGATTTTAGCTCATGGCAGTTCAAAGCTGTCTAGTTGGTTTCCACTTTTGTTACAAGTTAGAAAATGCTTTTGCTGTAGATGCCTATAAGGTTATCGTAGTTACAGAAATAGAAGCAAAACAATTGTCGACTGCTTTCAGTGAAGAGGATATCATCACTCATTTGACTCAGTTTTGTAACGATCTGAACATTCATTATATGCATAAGCACTGCAAATGCACTGCCCATTGCATAAACTCAGAAAGGCACTTAGAATTGTGAATGAAACTGATACTGTCAATGCCCAGTCATTGTAAGGCAGTCGCCCTTCAGGCTTATACCTCATAACATCACTGGAATGTAATAATATCTGCACCATGCAGGATACCCATATACCTTGTGGCTACACGCACATTGACACAAATAGAAAAATACAAATACATACACCCCCCCCCACCCCACCCCCCCCCAATACACACATGCATGTGCACACATATGAAAGTAAATTTATGCATGGCCACACAGACATACATGCAGCACACACTAATGCAGGTATGTGAGCTCATTCATATTTATGTGCCCAGACAGACAGTGACAGATATCTCTTAAAAGGTGACATAAACCACCTAAATGCTACATGACACCTTTCAGCATGTAAACTGTGACAGCTGGATCACTCCTACCAATATATGTTGTCCTGTAGGGCTCTGTTGTAGCCTGAAACCCATCACTGCCAATCAGTATACACACCCTGGGTAATTTTATTTGCTCCACTGCCCCAAACATATGTGTTGGCTACCAGATGGATGGTTTCTCATGTCAAACTACTGGTGTACAAAAGGATAAAGTATAAAAAATACAAACAAATCAAATTCAATAACCAATTCTCCAAACGTAACCTGGGCCCAAGAGGATAAACAAACTATGCACTGCTCCTCTGGGTATTTACTTCCAACATCCATAACCAAACTAAGACTACAAACTATTTCTAGAATTGATTATTTTTGTCCTAGTTCCACAGGCCTATTCCTTGCCAAATGGTCTATGAAACAACACTTTTCAGAGCCCCTAACTTATGGTATATTTCTTTCTAAAAAATATTATTTAGACACGGACACACACACACACACACACACACACACACACACACACACACACACACACACTATTGCACAGATGGTTACAGTTTCCATGGATTGACTGATTGTTCTGTATTTGTTTACAGATGTAGAACACTGATCTCCATGGCCTTTTTTTAGATTCATCCCACAAGTGTTGTCTGGTTAAATGGCTTGTCAGAATCACACAGTTAGGCAATGGAAGCTGAAAAAAATCACAGGAGCACGTACTCGCGTGCACACACACACACACACACACACACACACACACACGCACTTTATTCTTGAATGTAAACAAACAGCATATTCTAAGAAGGATGCAACAAAGGTGAAACTAATTTATTGAATGAGCTACTTTCTAGCATATGAAAACATATTTACTTAGAAAACTATACTAAAATTAGCTGAGATGTGATCTTTTTATAATCATTACACGACAACCCTAATTTGAGTTCCCAGAGAGAATAAAAACATAATTAATTGCCCAGTAGGTGGAAGGCACATAATTTGGTTCATACATAATTCTTTGTTAACAATAAAATGACTGTATGTCTATGTTCATTCCTCTGGAATGCTAACAAAGTAGACAGATTTATGTTCTTTGGATTGTTACTCTGTTTTATATCATATTCTAAACTGAGACAGAAGATCTTTATATGCTGTTTTGTATGGTTCTTTTAATACCTAGTAGCTTCTAATTTGCTTTCTTGATTTCAACCTGTCACTTCTTTACTTATTTTTTTGTTTGTTTGTTTTGTTTTGTTTCACTTTTGAAGATTGTAAAATTATTGTTCTTAAAATGTTTTGTAGTAATTTAAAGCTTTTCTTCCCAGGCCTCTGCTAAAAATGGGCTTCTACCCAGTAGGACTTTGTGGTAATAAAATGTCAGTAACAAACTAACTAAATAGTTTTTCACATAGTTGATCTCTGTTTTTGTAGCTTCTCCTATTAAAACAGATCATCCATCCAAACTCTTGTTAAGCGAACTTGTCAAGGTCAAAATATCTTTGTAGATAATATATGCACACAGTGGCAATTAGATAGAAATAAGATATCTCAGTACCTATGTAGATTGTACAGAAACACCTTTTAGTAGCCATTTTACCATACAGTTACATTTCTTAAATGAAATCAGTTTAAAAAAGCACACACACACATACACGTTGGGGGCATGAGTAGCCCATGGCAAGGATGAACACCTAAAAGAATTATATGTAGTGAAGAACTGAATGACAAATACCAAAATGTTTCAATGGCAAATGTTTATACAGGGTGAATGGAACAATCCAGGATAATATAATTTTTTAAAAATGCCTCCTCTGAGAAGTGAATGTTAATCCTACTTGACAAAATGGTGCTCGCGCTAGCAGACATTGAGGCCTACCATGCGGCCATGGCAAAGCAGCAGGATCAGATTGCCCACCTGGAAAGAATGATGGAGAAAAAGGAACAGTTATTAAAATAATTACAGAAAACCTCTGGTACAAAGACTGATCACTTGCAGACAGTAACAGAATACATGCAGGGTCAGGCAATGAAAAATAAATGATTTAAAGAACAGATCGAGGAGGGTGAATATAATGGTTAAAAATCTACTAGAATCAATGTTTGTTCATAGGTTCATAGGTTCATAGGTTTATACTAGGCTATCTGCCCTAAGGCATTTATAAGCCTAGCCCAAAGTTTTGTGTTAAAAAATATTGTGCCCATTAGTTTGTTTTGCCTCTGTCCAGCAGTGACACAGAGATGATTCCCGGGGTAAACCTACGATCTCCCATCCACCGGTCAAGATTTCTCTTGAACAGAGCCAGCGAGGTGCTCTGCCTCACATGGACCGGGATTTTATTCCACAGCATAGGGAGTCTCTGAGTGACAAATCTATCCCTCCAGCATGTCTTATTTATATCCGTGCTAAGGTTTAAGTTGCTTGCTCTAGTGGATCTGGTAGATTTGGATTTTTTGAGGTGGATCATGTCCATTAATTCCGGGTTGGACATGGCCTTGTATGTCAGGCACAGGTCACCTCTGAGCAGACGGTATGCGACTGAATAGAGCTGGAGTTTCTTCAGTCTGGCAGCATATGACAGATTTTGGAATCCCTTTATCCTTTTGGTGAGGAACTTTTGGGGTCTCTCCAATTGCTGCAGGTGTCGGGTGAGATACATCCCAAATGGGGCATTGTACTCGATCATTGGTCTGATAAGTGAAGAGTACAGGGGAACAATGACCTCACTTGATCTGGATGTGAATCCCTTCATGATCAGGTGGGCAATGTAGAAGGTCTTTCTAACCACTTTAGCAATGCGAGTTTCAAAAGAAAGGCCACTGTCAACCTGGGTCCCCAGGTCCCTGATAACCTATTCTGTGCTTAGTGGATTGCCACCTATATGGCAGCTTGGGGTTACCTTGTTTTTCCTGAAGGGTATGACTATACATTTTTTGGCATTTAACTTCAGGCCATGGCTCTGGCACCAGCTATCAGTTTCCGTGAGACCCCTCTGAAGGATATCTGTGTCCGATGTACTTTCCACTGTGGCACCCAGTTTGCAGTCATCTGCAAACTTTGTCAGCCATAGACCTCCTATGTTTGCCTGTACTTCTGAGAAGTAGATGCCAAACAACAGGGGGCCAAGGACTGAGCCCTGTGGGACACCACTTGTGACCGGCTTGGAGTCTGACATGGTGCCAGCAACTCTGACCCTGTGGGTTCTGTCCTTTAGCCAGTTTGCAACCCATCGTGTGACATATGGGTTTACATTTAAGCTGGTAAGTTTCTCTATAATACCTGAGTGGGGTATTGTGTCGAAAGCTTTTGCAAGGTCAAGGTAGGCTGTATGGACTGCCTTTCCCTCATCAATGGCCTTGGTGACTGTTTCGAAGAAGTCGACCAAGTTCAAAAGGCATGATCTGCCCTTGACAAAGCCAAACTGGGTCAGGTCCAATGTCTGCAAGTCCCCTATGTCTTTGTTTATGAGTTCCATTATGATCCTCTCCATAGCTTTGCAGACCAGGCTTGTTAAGCTTATGGGGCGGTAATTACCAGGGTCCGTAGAGGCACCGCCTTTGTGGAGTGGGACCACAGTTGCCGTACGCCACTCCTTGGGCACATATCCTGTGGTAAGGCTAAGATTAAACAGCTGCCTTATGTGCGGGTTTAGTTCCTCATTGAGTTTGTGTAGCACACAGCTGGGGACACCATCCGGTCCCATTGATGCTGTGTTTTTAGCTTTAGAGAGAGCAGCTTTTACCTGCGCATTTGAGATGTCTGGGAGGCTACACTCCGCTGGGATAGTTATCTCTCCTTTTGGGGGGGAGAGGGGGGTGAAGTTTGCACTGAACCTGTCCGCCAGTATGTTGGCAATGTCTGTGGGTTCAGTGATTTTTGTATAATTTTGGACTAATTCTGAGCATATCTGGGAGATTCCACCCAGGTTTCTAACATAGCTGAAGATGGCCTTATGATTGTCTTTTGAATCTATGGCAATTTTTCTCTCAAAGTTGGCCTTGGATGATTTTATGAGTGCTCGTATTTTTTTACTAATAATGATCAAGGGTGTCTTCTCTTTTATGGATTTTGCTCTATCATGTAACAGCTTTCTCCTCTTATTGTAAAGTTTGTTTATGGCTGGGGTCCACCAGACTGGATGTTTGCCCTTGGTGGAAAGAGTCTTGGTTTTATTAGGGATTGCCTGATCCATGCAGTCCTGGAGGTGTTCGTAGAAGGCATTTGTAAGGGCTTCCACAGCTTGGGTTGTGGTTTCCAATGGCTCGGGGGCCTTGAAGGATACCACACCAGTCTTGAGTAGTGTAAAGTTTGCTTTAGAGAAGTTCTTCACTGTGGTCTTTTTTGTTTGGGGTGGGGGCGGGATGTGAATTTCCATTGAGATTAGTTTATGATCTGATCTCACCAATGAGGGATATACTTCCGGTGTGGAGCATTTTGTCCCCATGTTTGTGATGATGAGATCTAGTATATTTTCTCCTCTTGTGGGAACGGTGACTAGTTGTTCCATGGCATTTGAATTTATGAACTCCAGGAACCTTTGGGCTAAAAAGTTGGGGCTTGAGTAATGTTCCCAGTCTATATTCAGGTAGTTGAAGTCACCCAATATAATGGTGTTTGGAGATACATTTATACCCTCCAGTGTCTTCAGGAAGGCTGTGTGGGGTTGCTGAGTTTGAGAGGGTGGCCTGTAGCATGCTACAAATTTTAGAGCAGTTTTGCCTATGGTTAGTTGCACCTGGATGGTCTCCGATGCTTCGTGCGTTGCCACCAACCTGGAGGTGTGGGTATCCTTGATGAATATGGATACACCCCCTCCTTTTGTGGTGTGGTCCAGGTTTTGGGGCCGGAACGCATGATATGAGGTAAAACCTGATAGTGCC
The DNA here is from genome assembly GCF_019279795.1 of Protopterus annectens. Lineage (NCBI taxonomy): Eukaryota > Metazoa > Chordata > Ceratodontiformes > Protopteridae > Protopterus > Protopterus annectens. The sequence goes on along the minus strand of NC_056744.1, from coordinate 429,067,621 downwards.
GGGGTGCTCTCAGGAGCCTTGAACCAGGTTTCAGTTACAGCACAGACATCGATGTTCTCCATACTGAGAAGGGCCTCGAGTGCGTGCATTTTGAGATTTAGACTTCTGGCATTGAGCAGCATTACCCTTAGTTTCTTCCCATTTTTGTTTTCTAGGGTGGTAGGTTTAGAATTTGAGCCTTGCCTAAAAAAGGCACTATGGGGGTGGCAAGAGCCTTAGCCAATATCCGGAATCCCAGCGGTGACAGGTGCAAGCCGTCCCTTGAGAAGCAGTGTGGCTTGTCAAGCATGTCATCCCAGGCAGACAGACACTGGATCCCCTTTGAATGACACCAGAAATTAAGCCAGTTGTTAAAGCTGATCATCTTGTCTCTATGTTGTGGCATCATTCTTGGTGAAGGAAGGATACTGCTCAGGGTCAGGGTCATACCTGCCTGGGCTACATAATCAGAGAGCTCCTGTATGTCTCTTTTCATGTAGTCCAGGGAGGTACATCTCAGGTCGTTCACACCAGCATGGACAATGACTGTGTCATATTTGTACTTGCTGTGGAGTGACCCGTCAATGACTTCAAGCCAATAATGTAACGATTGCTGTATGATAAACTGCATCATCCCTCCTGTTTAATCCCAGCTATAGAAAGGATCTCTAGAATTAGATGTCAGGAAATCAGACATTAACTCACCCTGACATGTCCATGTGGCTATTCAGATGGCACATACTCATGATTAAATGATGAATACTAGCAGGAAACGTAAAGGACTTGTATGGGCAGGCATAATATAGCTTTCACAGCAGATTGTTCACTGTCCCATTTTGCCACATACCATAGAATGTCTAACTACAGAAGGCAACTACAACAGTAAAATTACAAAACTCAGCTGATTTACCCAGCCATACCGGTTGTAGAAGACAAAGTACAAGTGCAGGAATTCCCAGATAGGGGCCCAGATTTGGAAGAGTGCATGACATAATATGAAATGGAATGGGAGAAGTCTAGAAGGAAAATGAAGACACTATGCCTTTATTTACACAAATCAGCAAGGCAACCACTTGCAAAAATGTCAAACTGATCACTTGATAAGCAGCTTTCAAAAGCAGAATGAGGCAGGTACCTAAGCAATAAGGAAGTGAACAGGAAGTACAAAATGAAGGCAGTTTTAAAATGCCTAAAGTTAAAAATCAAAAGCAGTCTACATTGCCAGAGCACAAACAAGCTCTTTCTGTGGTGATAACTGGACAAGGAATAGGACAAGTGTTTAGAATGGAATAAGCATGGATATCCATGGAAGCCCCTTAACAGAGATTCAGAATCATCCCAAGATAAGTCCAAAGATCGGGAAAAACATGGTTGGAATTTTTTTCTGGATACTCAGATACAGCTAAGGGATTGTACAAATTGTATAAAAGTAGCCATAATGAATGAAGATGTTTGTACTTGCTTAAGGATTTTTTTGTAAATATGATGGTATTCATTTGCAGCTTCACCATTTAATCAGACAACATGTGCTGGGAGGGAGGTACCAATGAGAAGAGGCTCAATTACTGTCATGTGAAAATGTTTATGTCACTTTTTAATGACAACATATTTGCAGAATGTGTTATCTGTTATAATTATTCAATTAAGTTAATACTCAGCAATCCCAGTTTTGTTTCTTAATCTTCTTCTTTGTGTTCTGGTTTTATTATAGGGACCTGGGACCTATATCAGCTGTTTTCCAACTGACACAGGCGAGGCAGAGGTATGGTCTTCTTCAGCCCTTTATGATGTCCATATTAGTTAAATTATGTAGCAAAATATTGATATACCCATTTCTTTCCTTCTCCCCTTCATGTGATTATGCATGCCATGTCAGGGATTGCCAATTGAAAGTTCTAGGTGATTCTGTCATGTTGATTAATGTCACCAAATGGCCATGGGTATTTGCTGGTGATAAGGGGGTTGAGGACCCAGGGTACTCCAACCTATGTTAGGAAACCATGCTAATGGTGGGAAGAGTGTATTTGCCCCTTTTGCCCAGTGTGTGCCTGCAATAAATCCCAGCTGTCATGGCTCAAATAAGCTACTGGTCAGCCAGTGTCCAGTTGCAGCAAAGCGTATCTTGGGATCCAGAATCTACTGCTATGTAGTAAGACATACTAGAAATGGTGTGGGAATTGTGGTGAGTGAGAGGCTTAAGAAGACAGTGAGGGGTGTCATCAGAATTAGTGACAGACTCATGGCAATCAGATTGCATTTTATGGATAGGGCAGGATGCATAATCTTAGCCAATGCCCCACAACAGGGTTGAGAATCCTAGCCAATGCCCCACAACAGGATTGAGAATCCTAGCCAATGCCCCATAACAGGGTTGAGAATCTTAACCAATGCCCCACAACAGGGTTGAGAATGCTAGCCAATGCCCCACAACAGGGTTGAGAATCCTAGCCAATGCCCCACAACAGGGTTGAGAATCCTAGCCAATGCCACACAACAGGGTTGAGAATCCTAGCCAATGCCCCAAAACTGGGTTGAGAATGCTAGCCAATGCCCCAAAACAGGGTTGAGAATGCTAGCCAATGCCCCACAACAGGGTTGAGAATCGTAGCCAATGCCCCACAGCAGGGTTGAAAATGCTAGCCAATGCCCCACAACAGGGTTGAGAATCTTAGCCAATGCCCCACAACAGGGTTGAGAATCCTAGCCATTGCCCCAAAACAGGGTGGCAAATGCTAGCCAATGCACCACAACAGGGTTGAGAATGCTAGCCAATGCCCCACAACAGGGTTGAGAATCCTAGCCAATGCCCAACAACAGGGTTGAGAATCCTAGCCAATGCCCCACAACAAGGTTGAGAATCCTAGCCAATGCCCCACAAAAGGGTTGAGAATCCTAGCCAATGCCCCACAACAGGGTTTAGAATCCTAGCCAATGCCCCAAAACAGGGTTGAGAATGCTAGCCAATGCTCCACAACAGGATTGAGAATCCTAGCCAATGCCCCACAACAGGGTTGAGAATCTTAACCAATGCCCCACAACAGGGTTGGGAATCCTAGCCAATGCCCCACAACAGGGTTGAGAATCCTAGCCAATGCCCCACAACAGGGTTGAGAATTCTAGCCAATGCCCCACAACAGGGTTGAGAATCCTAGCCAATGCCCCACAACAGGGTTGAGAATCCTAGCCAATGCCCCACAACAGGGTTGAGAATCCTAGCCAATGCCCCAAAACAGGGTTGAGAATCCTAGCCAATGCCCCACAACAGGGTTGAGAATGCTAGCCAATGCCCCAAAACAGGGTTGAGAATCCTAGCCAATGCCCCACAACAGGGTTGAGAATCCTAGCCAATGCCCCAAAACAGGGTTGAGAATCCTAGCCAATGCCCCACAAGAGAGTTGAGAATGCTAGCCAATGCCCCACAACAGGGTTGAGAATCCTAGCCAATGCCCCACAACAGGGTTGAGAATCCTAGCCAATGCCCCACAACAGGGTTGAGAATCCTACCAATGCCCCAAAACAGGGTTGAGAATGCTAGCCAATAACCCAAAACAGGGTTGAGAATGCTAGCCAATGCCCCAAAACAGGGTTGAGAATGCTAGCCAATGCCCCACAACAGGGTTGAGAATCATAGCCAATGCCCCACAGCAGGTTTGAGAATGCCAGCCAATGCCCCACAACAGGGTTGAGAATCCTAGCCAATGCCCCACAACAGGGTTGAGAATCCTAGCCAATGCCCCAATACAGTGTTGAGAATGCTAGCCAATGCCCCACAACAGGGTTGAGAATGCTAGCCAATGCCCAACAACAGGGTTGAGAATCCTAGCCAATGCTCAACAACAGGGTTGAGAATCCTAGCCAATGCCCCACAACAGGGTTGAAAATCCTAGCCAATGCCCCAAAACAGGGTTGAGAATCCTAGCCAATGCCCCAAAACAGAGTTGAGAATGCTAGGCAATGCCTCACAACAGGGTTGAGAATGCTAGCCAATGCCCCAAAACAGGGTTGAGAATCCTTGCCAATTCCCAACAACAGGGTTGAGAATGCTAGCCAATGCCCAACAACAGGGTTGAGAATCCTAGCCAATGCCCAACAACAGGGTTGAGAATCCTGGCCAATGCCCCACAACAGGGTTGAGAATCCTAGCCAATGCCCCACAACAGGGTTGAGAATCCTAGCCAATGCCCCAAAACAGGGTTGAGAATGCTAGCAAATGCCCCACAACAGGGTTAGAATGCTAGGCAATGCCTCACAACAGGGTTGAGAATGCTAGCCAATGCCCCAAAACAGGGTTGAGAATCCTTGCCAATGCCCAACAACAGGGTTGAGAATGCTAGCCAATGCCCAACAACAGGGTTGAGAATCCTAGCCAATGCCCAACAACAGGGTTGAGAATCCTAGCCAATGCCCCAAAACAGGATTGAGAATCCTAGCCAATGCCCCACAACAGGGTTGAGAATCCTAGCCAATGCCCCACAACAGGGTTGAGAATCCTAGCCAGTGCCCCAGAACAGGGTTGAGAATCCTAGCCAGTGCCCCACAACAGGGTTGAGAATCCTAGCCAATGCCCCACAACAGGGTTGAGAATGCTAGCCAATGCCCCACAGCAGGGTTGAGAATCCTAGCCAATGCCCCAAAACAGGGTTGAGAATGCTAGCCAATGCCCCACAACAGGGTTGAGAATCCTAGCCAATGCCCCACAACAGGGTTGAGAATGCTAGCCAATGCCCCACAGCAAGGTTAAGAATGCTAGCCAATGCCCCACAACAGGGTTGAGAATCCTAGCCAATGCCCCACAACAGGGTTGAGATAATGAGGAAAAGAATTAGCAAAAGCAGGACAACATGTATTAATGTCAATAATGAGTGACCTGAATGCACATATTTGGATGGATGGAACAAGATATGAGGACTGCTTTGATCCACATGTGTGACGAAACAAAAATAAAGAAGGAGAGACTGTTCCAGACTTCTGTCTGGCAAATGGCTTCATGGTGGCCAACTCATGATTCAGCAAGACAGACTATAACAAGATCACATACAAATGTGGTCAATATGCAACTCAGGTAGACTTCCTCCTAGTAAGAAAAAGACACAAAGGTAGAGTCAGCGATTACAAAGTCACCCCCAGTGAAACAGTTAGCCTACAGCATAAACCACTGGTTGCCATAATCAGTTGCAGGCAGTGGTCAGAGAAGGGTCTAAGGCCAATAGAGACTAGACTGATGACCTGGAAGTTGACTGAAAAGAGAAAGCACAAGAATTTAGGGAATTACTCAGTGATAAACAATCTCAGAAAGAAGAGGAAATATGTGGAGCTGAAGAACTGCAGCACCTTAAAACAGTATGTGTGAGGACTACAGAAGAGCTGTATCTCTGAGCCAGGTTTGGAAATAAGGTGCATAAGGAAAGCTGTTGGTGGGATGCAGAAGTCCAGGAAGTCATCAAAAGAAAAAAGGAGAGTAGGAAAAAGTGGGAGATAAAAAAGATGGACCACACTAGGAAGGAATACTGGTTGGTTAACAAAGAGGCTAAGAGAGGAGTTGCAATAGCAAATAACAAGGCATCAGAGACACTCTACCAGCTTCTACTAAGCGACTCAGCAGATAGGAAAAAGAAAGTCTATCAGGTTACAAGGCAAACAGAAAGATAAAGAAGGTAGTCAGACACCCTTCATAAGGGATGCCAGCAATAACCTGCTCACCAGTCCACAGGATATCAAAGGCAGCTGGAAGGAGCACTTCCAGCAGCTTCTGAATAAAGAAAACCCCACAGAAGCTGAACTGCACCAGACACAGCCTACAGTGAAAGAAGAGGATGAGCCCACCATAGAGGAAATAATAACAGTGCTAATGAAAATGTAGTCAGGGAAAGCGGCAGGTTCAGATGAGGTCACAGCAGATATGATAAAGAAGCTGGGTGAGATAGGGGATAAATGGCTCCTGAGGGTACTCATAGCAATATGAAAGGAAAGGTGTATCCCAGATGACTGGACAAACCAGTGAAGCGTTTCAATCCATTGGATGCAATTTCAATGAACACAGAAATTGAAGGCAGGTCTACAAACCCACCTTTGACTAAAGTGGAGATAGTATTTTTCTCCACTGTCAGGCAACCACAGAGTTGGTATATATAATTCTGAGGGAAGTAGGGGTGTACCTCTACATGGGGGTGCAGGGGGGATTGTCCCCTGCAAAAAATATGTCAATGCTTGCTGACAGCAGTTTTGGAAAACAGGTTTTGGTTTATTTGCATTTGTCAAAACTACCTATGATGGATCGACATGAATCCACATACTAGTGGCAGTGTTCAGGAACAAAGTGGATATTCACAACTGTGGACAATACTAAGGTATCAAACTCCTGCCACACTGCATGAATGTTCTGAAGAGGGTGATTAAAAATGAGTTTGGAGAGTTCTAGAAAGTGAGATGGGAGATGAGCAGTTTGGAATTCAGATCAGGATGCAACACAATCAACCTGATGTTTGCAGTGAGACCAAGAGTTAACAAGAACCTAGAGATGAAGAAAGAGTCCAATTGGACATCCCTAGATTTGGAAAAGGTATATGGCAAGGTCCCAAGAAAGCCAACTTGGGCAGTCCTGCAGTGGTTCAAAATCCCAGGAAGATTGGTATTCTTAGGGAAAGCTGTTTACAAGGACTCAGTGATTCAAGTACAGTGTTTGGCCCCACATAGGGCTCCCAGTGTGAATGGGTGTACACTGGGATTCATCTCTGAGCTCAGTGCTAGTCATACTGGTGATGGACTACATAAGCAAACTAGTCTGAGGGGACAGATCAACAAAGTTACTGTATACTGATGATGTGGCATTACAGGCAGATTTGGAGCAAGTACTGCAGCAAAGGATAGGGGAATGAAATGCCAAACCGAAGGAACATGGGATGAAACTCAGTATAAATAAGACAGTTAAAAAATAAAGCATGAGTGCAGCTTGGATGAAAGGAATAAATGAAATTTAATTGAGCGCTTTCGTCACAATTACAATGACTTCTTCAGAATGACTAAGTCGAACAAAGCCACATCTTAAATACTTAAAATTAATCGGTATAATTAGCATACTTAATTATAATTATAATTAAGTATGCTAATTATACCAATTATTTTATTATACTTATAATTAAGTATGCTAATTATACTGATTAATTTTAAGTATTTAAGATGTGGCTTTGTTCGACTTAGTCATTCTGAAGAAGTCATTGTAATTGTGACGAAAGTGCTCAATTAAATTTAATTTATTCCTTTCATCCAGCCTGCACTCATGCTTTATTCTTTAGTTGTTTGTTTGGTTTTTCAAGTTACAAATAAGACAGTTGTAATGGCAGAAAATGGGGGAAAATCAGACGAAGCTGAGAACTGAGATCAAGAGGAAAATGGTGGTACAACTTAACAGTCTCCAGTACTGGGCAGAGGTGGTTGTGGAGAAGGGATGTCTGAAAAAGGAGATCAAAGTTAAAAGCAGAGGGGCTGAAGCCAACTGGCACAAAGTGTCAGGGGTAGTGTATTACATGAGAATGCCAAAGCAGCTGAAATAAGTTGTCCAAAACAGTGGTGTGACCAGTACTACTGAATGGTAAAGAAACTTGGGCAGTAAAGGCAGACCAGATGAGGAAGCTAGAGGTGATGGAGCTGAAGTGCCTGAGACAGGTGGTAGGATGCACACTGTGGGACAGATGAAGAAATGAGGACATCAGAGCAGAAGCCAATTTAGCTCCAGTTGCAGAAAAGTTAAACGAGAACAGATTATAGTGGTTCAGTCACATTTGCAGAAAGCCTGAAGGCAATCTGATGAAGAAGATCTGGAACAGACAGAAAGAATGCAAGAGGAAACAGGGGTGTCCATTAAAGAGGTGGATGGAATCTGTGAGAGAAGACCTGCAACAATCAGGCATGAGTGTCGAAGAAGGTAGGAGAGTGGCATCAAATCAAGAAAGATGGTAACCATAAGCCTGGAGATGGCAAAAAAGTATTGATTATCATGTTCCATAAGAGTTTAGATATAAGTACAAATGACTGGTTAGGAAAGGGATGTGGGTAATGGGTGCTATGGAGAAAGCATTATAAAGTTATGGAATAAGCTATAAGCAATATGTATGTGCCCAATGAAGACAGGGTACTCATCTTTCAGCAAGGTTTACAAATCTAGGAAATTTTGATCCAGAAAGACTATACATTATTAGGAAGGGATTTTAATTTAGTATGAGATGAAAATCTAAGTAGGTTGTATGAGGATAAGGAGCACCGTAGGCAGATCCAAACATATGTAAAGGAACGGCTAGCTTTGACAATTTGGATAGATTTATGGAAAAGGAAGCATCGAGGAAGTTAGAAGTTACATTTTCTAGGGTATTAAATAAGCAAGTAGCCAGACTGATTTAGTGTTGGTACTGGAAAGGATGTGAGGGAGAACAGGACAGGTGGAAATGAGAGAAAGGAATCTATTTTATCATGCACAAATAGAAGGAGGAGATTGAAATGTTGAGCCTGATAAGAAAAAGATGTTGGCATTGAGCCCACTATAAGTATAAAACACAGAGGGCGTCAGTTTTTAGTGGATGCCACCATTAAGCAGAATGCAGAGGGAAAGGATGAAATGGGGATTGATCTGTGGGAGTGATGCAAAGCAGTTCTCAGAGTGAAGACTGAGGAGGGTGATGGGAAGGAGAGGCAAAAATGTCAGAATATTGTGGCACAAAAAAGAACAATGACTTAGTGTACTTCATCCTTTGGATGAGACTTTAAACCAAGGCCTCATTTCATCCTTTGGATGAGATGTTAAACTGAGGCCACATCTGCCTGAGCTGGAGGTAGCTCAGAAGGATGTAAGAGATCCCATGGCACCTATCAAAAAGAGTAGGGGATGTTCTTGGATGTCCTGGCAAAATTTCCCCTGGTATTATAAATACCACTCTGGTCCCCCCTGAAAAGAGGCTACTAGCCTGGTGAGACTAACCCAGCCAACAATGGAAAATTAAAATAAAAAAAAAAATAGAGAAAGACAAGTAAAATGAAGATCTGGGGAAAAATACAAACATTAGAAAAAACAGCTCAATCTTTGGGAAGTCTCCCAAACTGAAGTAGAACAGAAAAGGGGAGGAGATTGCTTGTTTCCTAAGGAAGACAGCCAGGCACCAATGGCATACACCTTTAAACAATATAAAGCAAAACAAATAGTGCACTGTAAGAGGAATGTAAGGAGAACTACTACATATATTAATAGAGAAGAGGGTACTTACGTATTATCGCAACCAGATTTTCGCGGTTGCGATAATACGTTTGTTTGCCTAAAAATAGATAGTGGGAGTTGTGTTAAGGTGGAATTTGATGTTTTCAATGGGCTGACTTAGTTTGTCCTTACATTTGGTAAGGTAAATCAATTTGGAGAAGGAGAAGTGAAACTACGTACTGTAAAGTTGGTCACACTGCTGTCGTGCCGCAGAAAACGAAAGATGGACACCTGAGAAATGTTTGGTTGAACTTCTGCTGTTCTGCAACATGGATTACTTATAAGTGTACAATACTTTCTTCAGAGAATAAGGCACAGAGACCTGCAAATCTTTTTTGGTAAATTGTTGGATTTATTGTTGCAAACTGTTGAATAGAACTGAAGTTAAGGAGAATAAGTAAGCGAATATGTATGTGCACACTTTATAAAGTACTTGTACAATGACGCTGTTCTGTTAAGTGGCAGTCCGATAATAATTTCTTTGGAGTCGTTGACAATAATGGTTTATTCTTTGGATTCAGATGGTGTTATTCTTGTGGATACTACTTACTGTTGTTGGACTGTTTAGTGGATGTTTTATGGCAGCATACTTGTGGATTGTTCAGTCGCCGGTTTACTGTTTGGAACATGCCTAACACATAACAGGACTTGAAAATGTAGTATGAGTGACATGATTTTGGGAACGGCTTCAAACAAATCGTACTTTTTCAAATATTACACTGCTATTCCTACCTAAACAAAGTTTTTTTTTTAAAGGTAACATTGCCTGCGTGATTCTGCATACATTTCTGGTTTAAATTACCCACGGCAAAGAAAGCGGTATTATCGCAAAAATCTGGTTGCGATAATATGTAAGTACCGAGAAGAGTTTAGAAAGTACTACAACACTATATATGGAAACATTATGTGCAGAATCTGATAATATGGGGATTTATGACACCTGAGACAACTAGACTAAAAGAAGAGTGTGTACACAGGTGTATCAAAATGGAGACTGAGAAGAGAGTTAGAAAACAATTTCATCCATACAAACCATCAGGACTTGACTGGTTCCCTGAGGAGTATTATAAATGGGGCCGTGGAGGTTGAAGCATTAGTGGATGCTTTAGTTTGGATTTCCAACAATATAGGGGTAAGGTAAAAAGGTGTGAGCAGAGTGGAACTAAGCTATGATCAAAGTACTCCCAAGGTGAACTTAGTCCCCAGGGCTAGACGTATTCAGACCAATATTCCTAATTAATAAAGCTATAAACTCTTGTCAAAATACTGGTTAAAATTCTAGTCAAATTTCTGCCTAAGACAGGAGAACAAGGATAGAATGACTTTAGACTGAGGAGTTATGGCAGACTCTTGCAGTATTTCTTTAAAGATAATTCCATACTGAGACAAATGCAGCTATAGTTTTATTTGAAATTAGGAAAGCATTCAGCACTGTTGATTAGGACTTTTTGATCCAAGTATTAAAATGTAGGGGGAAGGAAACTGGTTCATAAAATAGGCGGAGGAATTGTACCTAAATCCTTCTTTTTGAGAGTGTATTAATGACAGTTTATCAGAGGTTGAGCATATAAAGTGCAGAACATGATATTGCCCACGTTCACCAAGTTTATTTACTTTGGTAATGTAGGAATTGGAGCTACTTGTAAGAGGTTTATAAAAGTAAACAAGTGAAGAATGTGTTTTGTATGTTTGCTGATGATGGCATACTTCTATCAGAATGGACTGACCGGGTGGGCAAAAGTGTTTGCACATATTTTGAGAATTTGAAGAGACTTCAGGCCTATGATGCAATGAAGATGAAACAGTGTTAATCAAGATAGGGAGACTGTATGAGAAGGGTGTACCTTCACTGGGTTTTAAAGAAATATCCTATTCTGAGTGCCTATATCTAACTGAATGAGAAACATTGGAAGATGCAAGCAGCAGAAATCTAGATAAGTTAGAAAGCCAAATCAGAGAGTACTTTATTCCAATGTTACAATATTTCCAAACTGAAACTACTTGCATTTAGCACTATGATAGCTCCACACATTTTTTATGTTGCCAATAAATCCTGTTCATTCTGTAGTACTGAGAATTCAACAGATGTTAGAGAATGCAGCACTAGGTAAATCAGAAAGCGGGCAGCACAGAAGATTAAGGATCCATATTGGTTTGGAGGATGGAGGAAGCTACACATCCTGACGTATATATTGTTAACAAGTGAAAGAATACAAAAGCTGGGTAAACGCCTGGTATACACCTCAAGCGAAAAAAATGAAAAAAAACAATGGTTAGACCACAGCTGAAGATATAAAAATGGAATTCTCCACACCAGGAAATAAATCACTTGCAACTTTACACTAGTGCCTTTTATAAAACCAAAAGTTGTGACTGAGATGTAGTAGTCAAAGTAGGAAACAATTCACTTGCAGTTTCACTCCAGCTGCCCTTTATTAAACAAAAGTAAGCGCTTTTGCAATATAAATCAACTGATTGCTTCTTCAGACTCATAAAACACATTTAAAACAATGATATTTAAAATATGTTTCAACCAATGAAAACACATATAGAACTATGACATAGAATAATTAAAGTTACATACATCAGTATATCAATTTGCCTTGTATTCTGCATAAAGTAAAATAAAATATGCATATAACAAACACATTTATGTAGTAATCCATATTATTCAGTGTTTTAGTGGTTTAGATTTTAAAAAAGGTTTCAAGGAAACAGCGTTGTTCAATCCAGGAGACCTATCTGCCTGAAGTAATAAAATCCATCTTTGTTCTGCTTCCTCTACCTTATTCCTTATATCACCTCCCCTCTTACTTTTGTTTATTATTTCTAAAACCATGAAATTAAAAATATGCTTCCTATCTTGTTCTTCCACATGTTTTGCTAAAGCACTTGTGTCTTTTTTATTTTTTATGTCTCTGAGGTGTTCGAGGATACGTTCCTTTAGACACCTATTGGTTTTGCCTATATAAAAGGCATGACATACAGTGCAGAAGCTGAAATAAACCAAGTTTTGTGTTCTACAGTCAGCATAAAAATCTATATCAATTATAAATCCTAGTATAGGATGTTTATATGTAGATTTATTATATAGAAAATCACATGCTGTACAATTTCTGCAAGGAAAAGTCTCCTGCCTATCTGATTGTATCATTCCTTCATTGTTTCTAAATCTATAACAGAGTTGCCTTTTTAAAGATCTCTTGTTTCTAAAAGAAAAAGCTGGGTCTATCTTCTAGCAATTCTCTCAGATCAGGATCTGATAATAAAATATTCCAATTCTTCTCGAAAATATTGCAGAACCTTCTGATGTCACTCAAATAAGTTATGGGGAATCTAACTTTAGAATCATGGCATTCCTTGCTTTTGACTTCTTCTATAGTATTTGAAAAGAACGGTTTGCATCTCCCATCCCTATTTTCAATAGTATATTTAGAGCTTTCATTCATGTCTTTATTACTATAGCCTCTATTTAAAAGGTCTTTCTCTAGTATAGTCATTGTCTCCACAAAGCCTTTGTCTGTATTATGTAAACGGCTTATTCTCATATGTTGTCCTTTTACTACATTTTTGTGTACAAATGTTGGGTGCATACTATTCTTATGCAGAATGCTATTTCTCCATGTAGATTTTCTATACATCCCTGTTGTAAGTTCATCTAAGGCTGTTTTCTTAACCAGTACATCCAGAAACTCAATAATGTCCCTAGAATGTTGACTGATAAATTTTAAAAAAAATCAGTGGTGCTATGTAAATACTCCACCATCTCTTGCAGCTCTTCACTAGTACCATCCCACAACAGGAAGACGTCATCTACAGAATGTATGTACCATATAATTTTACCAGCATGCTTATTGCTAGTGCTTAGTACGTGATCTTTCTCCCATGCAGCCAATACTAAGTTGGCGTAGCTGTTTGCACAAGCCGTACCCATTGCTACGCCAACTTTCTGTAGGTAAAACTTGTCATTAAATATAAAGATATTATTTTCCAAAACAATATCAAGTAGCTCACATATCAAATTAATCTTAGTACTCTGGAAGATTTGTTTCAAGGTCAGAATATCACGTATTTTCTCAATACCCCATTTGTTTGGTATCACTGTGAATAATGAAGTGACATCCATTGTCACGAACATATAATTTCTTTTAATGTTCCTAGTCTTGTTATATAGCAATCGCAGAAATGCCTTTGTATCCCTTAGTATAGTCTCACATGACTTTAGTACTATTTGTAAATTTTGTTCAATGTATATTGAGAATGGCTTCTGTGGCCCTTCCTCTACTGGATACAATAAGTCTCATAGGAGGCTGTGTGATGTCTTTATGGATTTTAGGTAGACCATATATAATGGGTATAGTTGAATGTTCTATCTGAAAATAGTCAAATAATTCCTCTGATACATAATTAGTAATCAATAAGTCAAAAATATATACAGATATCCTACCAATTATACCTTGTACTTGTCTCTCATTTAGTTCAACATAAGTATCTGTATCATTCAAAAGTTCCATCATTTTCTTGTAATAAAAAAACTTATCCATTACTACTACACTGCTCCCCTTATCAGTGGGCTTAATTTCAATGCTGTGAGAGTCCTTTAATTCTGACAATGCTTCAGTTTCTAACTTACTCAAGTTATAAAATCTAGGTGGAAGATTTTTAGCATGCATCTCTCTAATTTCATGTTCACACACATTAATAAAGTTTCAACTGTGGGATGTATCTTGGGTACAAAGGCAGTAGGTTGTTTAAACAAATTATAAAAAACACTTCTTTTGAACATAGTTTTAAGTGTTAGGTTACGAGAAAATAACTTCAGCTCTTTTAATAAATCAGTTAATACTATTTTCTGTGCTGGAATAAAGTTTAGGCCTCTATTTAACAACGAGGCTTGCGCATCAGTTAAAGAAAAGCTAGATATATTAATTACCAAGTTTTTTGTTGGTTTTTGCTCCTGGTGTTCATATATGCAGGAGTCACTCGTTCTCTCTGCTGTAATCGCGTTTTCCCTCTTCGATTCCTGCTGCTCGACCTGTCCCTTATTGGCAGCGCCTTCTTTTACACAAATGGAAGGATCGAAGTTTGTGTAGCTTCCCTTTGCTCCAAAAAAGCTACTGAATCAGAATTGACACTAGATTCCATCCTTCTGTTTGTACAAGCCATTTGAAAAGTTTATTTTGCCATTCCGCCATTTTCAGATGTGGGAGGTTCTATACATGCTCTCTCTATGCTGACCTCACTGTTCTCAGAGGGATTCTGATTTAAAGAGGCAGTGCTATCCATATTGAGATTTTCAGATATCTGTACTGTAGTGTTTTTTTCTACATTTTCTGTACTCACAGCTGTTCTTCTTGGCCACGAAAATACCTCTTTACATTGAAAATCATTGAGGTCTCTTTGCAATTTTTTAATTTTAGTATTCTGCAGTCTCTTATCATAGCCCTGTATATTGTCAGCAGCAAGGAAGGCCATGATTCTAAAGTTAGATTCCCCATAACTTATTCGAGTGACATCAGAAGGTTCTGCAATATTTTCAAGAAGAATTGGAATATTTTATTATCAGATCCTGATCTGAGAGAATTGCTAGAAGATAGACCCAGCTTTTCTTTTAGAAACAAGAGATCTTTAAAAAGGCAACTCTGTTATAGATTTAGAAACAATGAAGGAATGATACAATCAGATAGGCAGGGGACTGTTCCTTGCAGAAATTGTACAGCATGTGATTTTCTATATAATAAATCTACATATAAACATCCTATACTAGGATTTATAATTGATATAGATTTTTATGCTGACTGTAGAACACAAAACTTGGTTTATTTCAGCTTCTGCACTGTATGTCATGCCTTTTATATAGGCAAAACCAATAGGTGTCTAAAGGAACGTATCCTCGAACACCTCAGAGACATAAAAAATAAAAAAGACACAAGTGCTTTAGCAAAACATGTGGAAGAAGAAGATAGGAAGCATATTTTTAATTTCATGGTTTTAGAAATAATAAACAAAAGTAAGAGGGGAGGTGATATAAGCAATAAGGTAGAGGAAGCAGAACAAAAATGGATTTTATTACTTCAGGCAGATAGGTCTCCTCAGGGGCGGCCCGTGCTATTGGACTGCCGGACTGCAGCCCCCTCAAATCAAAAAGAAATAAAAAATAGAAAAAGTTTTTAAACTTCGCGCATGCGCAGTAGTCCCGACTACTGCACGTCTATGCACATGCTCCAGGCAGTCCCCATAGGGGGACACAAGGAGATGTATGTGCACTTTTAAAGTGCACAGAATCCCTGGGAGAATGTGTCGGGGCCAGACTGCAACAGCAGCAGTCAGAGGATTTACAGAACAGTCTCGGGAAGGAGTTTTGAATGCAGGGATCTCGCGGGGTCTTTGGAGTATTGCACGGGCAGGACGTTAGCTGGATAGTATGGAGAACAGACAGGTAAGTGTATGGTACTGGATTGAATTTATGGTGTGTGCTTGTATTTACTATCTGGAGTGTGTGGTGCTTGCTGCTTTCATACTTGAGTGAAGTTATGGTATTTACTATCTGAAGTGTGTGGTGCTTGCTGCTGTCATACTTGTGTGTGTGTGTGTGTAAATGCCCCAGGTGCTCATGGTGGTGTGGTAGGGAATACCTCAGGCTTGAACCCTGTACCCTATATGCAGGTGTTAAAGACTTGAGTTCCCTACCCACCACCATTTGTAAAAAAATTGCAGATTTTTGCCTCATATTTGATCTGATCTGTTCCTCATAATATCTGTGGTTTGTAAATATTTTAATGCTTGATATTTGATGGTGTAGTAGTAGCCATTGTTGCCTCATAGCTGCAGGTTCTCAGGTTTGATTCTTGGCTGGGGCCTGTATCTTCTCCCTGTGTTTGTGTGGGTTTGCTTTTGTGTCCTCCCATGTTACAAAGACATGTCTGCATTATTTCTTCCTGGGCCTCTGCTGAAAATTGTTTTTTTGTTCCAAGTCAGACTGTCCTAATTAACAAATGTTAAATAAAATTGACAGGCATTTGAATTTCAGACTTCAGGTTTCTGAATGTTTAACTTCTTGCATATTTGATGGTGCAGTGGTAGTATTGTTGCCTCACAGCTATAGATTTTCTGGTTTGATTCTTGGTTGGGGAGGCTTCTGTGTGGAGTCTGCATCTACTCCCTGTGTTTGTGTGGATTTGCTCTGGTGCCCTGCCATTTTACAAAGACGTGTCTGCAGTTTTAATCCCTGCGTCTCTGCTGAAAATTGGTTTTGTTCTGTCCGCAGTAAAATTGACAGGCATTTGAATGTCAGACTTCAGGTTTCTGAATGTTTAATTTTTTGCATATTTGATGGTGCAGTGGTAGTGTTGTTGCCTCACAGCTCTAGGTTTTCTGGTTTGGTTGGCTTCTGTGTGGAGTCTGCATCTCCTCCCTGTGTTTGTGTGGATTTGCTCTGGTGCCCTGCCATTTTACAAAGACGTGTCTGCAATTTTAATCCCTGCATCTCTGCTGAAAATTGGTTTTGTTCTGTCCGCAGTAAAATTGACAGGCATTTGAATTTCAGACTTCAGGTTTCTGAATGTTTAATTCCTTGCATATTTGATGGTGCAGTGGTAGTATTGTTGCCTCACAGCTATAGGTTTTCTGGTTTGATTCTTGGTTGGGGTGGTTTCTGTGTAGAGTCTGCATCTCCTCCCTTTGTTTGTGTGGATTTGCTCTGGTGCCCTGCCATTTTACAAAGACGTGTCTGCAGTTTTAATCCCTGCGTCTCTGCTGAAAATTGGTTTTGTTCTGTCCGCAGTAAAATTGACAGGCATTTGAATTTCAGACTTCAGGTTTCTGAATGTTTAATTCCTTGCCTAATTGATGGTGCAGTGGTAGTATTGTTGCCTCACAGCTATAGGTTTTCTGGTTTGATTCTTGGTTGGGGTGGCTTCTGAGTGGAGTCTGCAACTACTCCCTGTGTTTGTGTGGATTTGCTCTGGTGCCCTGCCATTTTACAAAGACGTGTCTGCAGTATTAATCCCTGCATCTCTGCTGAAAATTGTTTTTGTTCTGTCCGCAGTAAAATTGAAAGGCATTTGAATTTCAGACTTCAGGTTTCTGAATGTTTAATTCCTTGCATAATTGATGGTGCAGTGGTAGTATTGTTGCCTCACAGCTATAGGTTTTCTCGTTTGATTCTTGGTTGGGGTGGCGTTTGTGTGGAATCTGCTTCTCCTCCCTGTGTTTGTGTGGATTTGCTCTGGTGCCCTGCCATTTTACAAAGACGTGTTTGCAGTATTAATCCCTGCATCTCTGCTGAAAATTGGTTTTGTTCTGTCCGCAGTAAAATTGACAGGCATTTGAATTTCAGACTTCAGGTTTTTGAATGTTTCATTCCTTGCATATTTGATGGTGCAGTGGTAGTATTGCTGCCTCACAGCTATAGGTTTTCTGGTTTGATTTGTGATTGGGGTGGCTTCTATGTGGAGTCTGTATCTCCTCCCTGTGTTTGTGTGGATTTGCTCTGGTGCCCTGCCATTTTACAAAGATGTGTCTGCAGTATTAATCCCTGCGTCTCTACTGAAAATTGTTTTTGTTCTGTCCGCAGTAAAATTGACCGGCATTTGAATTTCAAACTTCATGTTCTTCAGAATACATAGTAGCACAACCTTTTTTTCTAGCAATTTTCTAAGTTTATAAGATGAATATTTTAAATTTGTCCCTATTTTTGGGACTGTATTCCCCCATTATTGGCTTCGTCCAGGTTTTTGTGCTAAGGTTGACAGCTATGGCAAGAACTGAATTCACTGAATATGTTTGAGGGCTGTATTCCCTCATTACTGGGTTTGTCCAGGTGTTTTGTACTAAGAGGTTGACAGCTATGGTGAGAACTGAATTCACTAAATGATAGCCATTTAAGTTTCAGTCTTCCTCTCTTTTACAAAGCAGCTGATGTGGCATAGTGGTATGTTACTCTGACTGTTTTTTGCTCAGGGACCTTGGCAGTAAAATATATGGTGGCAACACAACATTTTATTCTAGCAACTTTCCAAGATTATACAAGCAATGTTTAATGTGTCCCTGGTTTTTAGGCTTTTGACCCCCCCCCCCCATACATTTTGGCTTTTTCCAGTTTTCTTGAGCTGCGAAGTTGAGATGCAGTTGAGTATTGAGTAGATTTTACAAGGAGCTGAGAGCTGCAGGGGAATAGAAGTTACGTGCTTTGCCTAGTTAATACTATAGCACAACAGGTTGTGTACTTGCTTTTGATGCAGAAGGCTGTGGGTTCTACTCTCACAAGGGGTGGATGCTGCCGTACAGAGAATGTTCTCCTTGGTGAAGATACTAACTACAAGTTCGTTATCAGTTTGCCATCCATTTCCTCTTGCAATATTATTACTAGCTTATCATTTTTTAATGTAATATAGGCAATTTATTCCTGAGGGGCAACAGACACTTTATTTTTCGATGAAACCATGAAATATAAAGGTGATTGCTAGCAGCAACCACTTCATTAGTTACAGATTTCTTTAATGTGGAATTATTTAGATGACTTACTTCAGAGATTGTGCATATTTACTGATAATGGACTGTAGAATTGTGCATATTTACTGATAAAGGTGGACTGTAGAATTGTGCATATTTACTGATAATGGTGAAATGTAGAATTGTGCATATTTACTAATAATGGTGGACTGTGGAATTGTGCATATTTACTAATAATGGTGGACTGTAGAATTGTGTATATTTACTAATAATGGTGGACTGTGGAAGTCTGAGTAGACTTTTTTTATGATAAATGTTCTCAACTGGGCAGTTTTGCCATTATGGGTGCATATGGTTTGTTTCATTGCTTACTGGAAAAATGTTCAAAACAAATTAAAAACACCCTCTAACAAGTGTACTGTATTGTACAAGGAATAATATTTTAGTACAATGAGGAAGGTGTATCAAAGAGAACATGTATGTTTCATATGCAAGGGGCCTATGATTTGAAAACAGCCCAAAATTAATCTTTATCTGCCACTGGCAAAATGTATTTTCTTTGAATGTGGGTTTCAATGCTGTTTCAATGAATGTGAGTTTCAAGGGCAGAGAAGTTTTAATGCTAAGTTTTCATTGTGAGACTGCATTGCTTTGTTTAACAGATGACTTAGTGTTTGTGCTTTAAAATACAAAATAAAACTTTCAAATGAAGTCCAACTCATCATAGAAGTAAAGCAGTATGCACATTAGTGTTTATGGTAAATGGAGTGAAATAGCCAAGTAATGGTTCATTGGAATGGCTGCAGAGGCTCCATTCAACCATTATTTTGTCAGGGGGGAAGGGCAGCAAACTCAGACAGGCCCAGCTGAACTATACCTCCCAACTGTCCAGATTTTCAAAGAATTAATAGATTTTTGCTTCTTATTTTTGGTTTGTTCTTCATAAAATTTGTAGTTTTAATTCCTAAATGATTTGCCAGAAGTCACTAAATAATAAGTTTCAGACTTCATAACCTTCAGAAAAATGCATGTTAAAGTAAGAGCTGTTCTATCAACTGTCTCAATTTATACAAGAGCAATTTTTAGTACTGTTTATATGTGCCCCCAATATATTTGGCCTTGTTCAGATTTACTGCATTAACATGTTGAGAGGTACATGCAAATAAATTGCTTTATGGAATTAGGCATAGCCAACCTCTCAACTGTCCACAATTTTTGGCTCAAAATGTTGCTCTTCCCCCTAATAATCCCTCCGCAAAATAGAAATTTTTGAACAAAACATGGATGGTTTACAATTAACAAATAACTGTAATAATCAAAGTTATAGATTACTTGAAATGCATGTAGATCCTTTTATTTTGTCAGCTGCTCAAGGTAGCAGTACTAATATTAAAGTGTCCCTTCTTTGACAGGTAGCAGCTGTATTGTGTATCTATTTTATATTTTTGCATCACATTTTTGGTCCATTTTTCATAAAATTGTGTGTTTCTGGCAAATTAGTGACAAATCACTAAAGACTGAAGTTAGAAAATGACAGACATTTGACTTTCAGATTTTATACCCTTCAGAAAATTCATACTAATGCAAGACCTATTCTATTATCTTTCTAAGTTTATTAGAGCAATATTTAAAAATTGTCCTTATTTTTGGGCCTTTGTCCCACTTCTGTGTATGGCTTTGTCCAGATTTCTTGCTCTTGAGGTTGAGAGGTATGACAAATGTGTCAGGGCCATCACAGTCAGCCAGAGAGATTTCAAATTGTGACATGCTTGTTGCACCCCACTCCCCCATGTAGTGACTCTGGATGTGTCCAAGCAAGGCAAGGAGTAGTTGTATCTACCTTGGATGGGGAGGACACACTGCATAAGTACTACAGTGGCTTTTCATCTGTCCTTGATTTTTCAGAATGGTCTGGTTTTTGTCATATTTTTGTACTGTTGATTTATAATTATTACTCAGATTTATGCTTATTACTCAAAGTGCCTGTTGCTCTGTGTTTAAGTAGCAATGCTTTAATGACCATAAGGTAAGCTTGTCTGACATCGTAAGATGCAAGTAAGCTTTAATAAGCATACTGTTAAAGAATTGCCAACATTGAAAGCCTTTCTGTTGTTGCCATGCAGAGAATACTTGACTAGATAATGTATAAGCCTTGGGTATTAAAGGACAGGATTCCATTATTTTAAAAAGCTCATTACACTTGTTGGAGACTTCCAGTCATCTCTACAGACTTTACCCGTAAACTAAACAGAATGCCAATCATGTGTGGTCCATAACCTGTACAGTAATCCTTTAAGCAATGTATCTTGAGCTTGTTTCTTGTTTGCTTTTCATTTTTACTTTTATCATGTTTTCCCCATGAAACAAGATGTCAGGCTGCAGTTCTTTTGGATAAGAAACATTTTTACAAGTGGGGCATCACATAGATTTCTACTTTCAGCATGTTACTTGGTACTTTAATAAAGCTGAATATATTATAATTAGAACTGCAGTGCAAGGAGAAGTGGTTTGAGTTGAGTGCTTCTGGTTTTTCTTATACTTGATTTTGACTGGCATTCCAGTAATGTATTTAAAAAGTAATTTATTTTTTCATGCCTCACAACCTTTTGTTTCCATCTAGATATTAAGTAAGCTGTCATGCAGCCAATGCATTGAAATATTTTTATTCTTCTACACTTATTTTTGTCTTGATTGGACTTTCATAATGATGGTTTGCCACCCAGGGCAGCGTATTTAGTTTTTTGTGGTTTTGTGCATAGCTCCTCCCCTTTATGGTTGACCACACCCCTTCCCCTTGGCCCCACCCATTCAGCTGTCTCCTGCAGCCCCCCCTGTGATTTGAAGTCACCAGCCGCCACTGGGTCTCCTGGACTGAACAACGCTGTTTCCTTGAAACCTTTTTTAAAATCTAGACCACTAAAACACTGAATAATATGGATTACTACATAAATGTGTTTGTTATATGCATATTTTATTTTATTTTATGCAGTATACAAGGCAAATTAATATACTGATGTATGTAACTTTAATTAGTCTATGTCATAGTTCTATATGTGTTTTCATTGGTTGAAACATATTTGAAATATCATTGTTTTAAATGTTCTTTATGAGTCTGAAGAAGCGATCAGTTGATTTAGATCGCAAAAGCGCTTACTTTTGTTTAATAAAGGGCAGCTGGATTGAAACTGCAAGTGAATTGTTTTCTACTTTGACTACTACATCTCAGTCACAACTGTTGGTTTTATAAAGGGCACTACTGTGAAGCTGCAAGTGATTTATTTCCTGGTGTGGAGAATTCCATTTTTATATCTTCAGCTGTGGTCTAACCATTGGTATATATTGTTAAGTCTACTTCAGATAAAATACCAGCATTTCCTCAAAAGGCTTATCGCTGACAGCTGGTATGGAATATTGGGATGACAGAAGATCACTGAATGGTTGGCTTCTCGTGTGGGAGAAGGAAGCTGTTTGTCTGGGTGTTAGCATACGGAGAGTGGGGCAAACAGAGAAGATGTGGTACAACTCAAAGATTATTTAAACACTGTCATGCCCCTAACACATAAATGTTGACAGACTGTAGGAATAACTCTTTTGTTTGAAAAGGAAAACAAATGTATGCATCATTGATATTGTTAGTCACAGTTATCATCAGTGTTATTGTTATTAACACATCTGTTATTGTTCTTGATGCCATTGAGTATTGCATACATGATCCCCAGGATTCATGAAGCTCAGCGCAAGGCCGGCGTTAGGCTTGCACCGACCGTGCAGTGTGCAGATGGTGCAGTAGCGCCATATGCATATTAATGAAGGCGCACTGCCGCCACATCCACGTGCATAGGAAACATGCGGGAGTGCATGGGGCATGTTGAAGCGCTGCACGGAGGCGTGGACATGTCGGCTGTTTACGTGCAACCTAAAATGCTGAATATTACAGCCTGCCTGCAGTAGTAATCACACCTGTCAGTGTCCATGGATACTGAAACATATACAAAGCATGCAAGACAGTTCTTGCGAACACAAAAATAAGAAGCAAACACAAATGCACGTAGCCGAATATTAAGTCCCCATCCCTCAAACAAATGACATTTAAAACCCCGTGACCGTATTCTATTGTAGTGTTGATAGTTATACCAAGTGGAAGGGAAATGCATCGTGTTAGCGTGCTGCCAATAGCTAACGTCTAGCCTTATGGTCAGGGTTACCACCTGTCTCACATTGTGAGGGACAGTACCCATCTGAGCAGTTGTGTCCATACCAAAACCATTATAAATGTAAAATATCCTGTGACTGTATGACATAATTATGTCCCACATCTCATGTAATAGTCACATACAATAGTTATTTCCATATGTAACTTACCTACATGTTACAAGAAATAGAATAAGCAAGTAAATGAAACAGAAGAAGCATCTAAACTGCTACAACAATAAGCTTACATTTAGGCATAAAACAAAAGTACTATCCGTTGTACTGACCGTGGGTATGTGGTGGCCTGTAAAATTTGATGTGTGTCCGGAATATATCCCATCCTGGCCATATGAAAAGGTGGCAACCCTACCAATGGTGAGAGCATTCGGCGAAAATCTGCCCATTTGCGGTCCAAGCTGTCCTTGTCAGGATGGGTCAAAGATGAATGGGTATTACCTGGGTCTACCTACCATGTCATGAAAGATAAGTATTTGCGTGTACCTATGTACGTGATGTACAGCATGTGGAAGGTGAAAAATGCAAGGGTAGTCCTCACAACCATACAGGTACCAGAGATATGTAGTGTATGCAATGTGTTCCCTTGACCGTGCCATGAGCCATCAACCAGAGAAGGGATGGATGGAGTGTGTGGAATATGGGTGTGGGGGGGGACGGGTAATGTAATAATCTGCAAAAGGGGAGACTGTGTTTGATGCACAATAGGTGAACTGGAGGTGTATGAGGGAGCAGTGGGTGAATCAGAAAGAAACACAAAGAACAAACATACACATCCGCAATGCAACCTGACAGGCCATACTGTAGAACACAATCACACAAACATATGAATATTAAAATGTGTGATACACATGTACTGAAACGTCACCGGCACATACCCAAATAATGGTCTGGATGGAACTGAGCCATTCGACTACAACACACCTGGATGCATAATTGAATACCCATTATCCCCTCTACATCACACAACTCCCCCATTCCTGAACATCCACCAAATCCAGCCATACTCGGGCTGCTAGCTTGGTGCAGCCATATCTGCACATAGTGACCACTTCTCATATCTAGTAGGCAGTCTTGCCCTAGGCAGTGTCAGGATTGCAAACTATGTATCCCTTGCATGTAAAACCCTATCACGTTTTCGTAAATCCCCAAAAAATCGAAGGTTATTGTCTTGCTCAATTTTTGGATATGATTCATGGGATAAGTATCCTGTGTAAACATCAGACTTGGTATCACGACTCAATGTCCAGTCCTGTAGACATCTGGACACAAGTTGTATGTGCAGTTGTGATTCACGAGACTGCTCAGTCTCCAGCCAGTCATGCAGAACCTACTACCCGGGATTAAACACCTGACCGTGATGCACGGCTCCCCACATGAATTATCAAGAAACTATACTTTACACATTTGCATAGTGGCAGTTGGATATAGGGTGATTAAGGCGCTGACGTAAGCAGTGTACCTCCTGTCCAACTTTGTGAGGGACAGTCCCTGTTTAGGTAGATATGTCCTGACCAAGAATGATACAATGGCAAATGTCATGTGATTGTAGGAAATAACTATGTACCATACTTCATATAACAAGTTGCCTAAAACAGTTATTTCTGTATGCAAAATATGTAAATCTTACAAGAAACAGAATAAGCAACTAAACTGCTAGAAGAATAAGCTCTCATCTAGGAAAATAATTGAAGTTCTAAACCCTGTACTGACCGTGGGTATGTGTTGGCCTGAAAAATCTGGTGTGTCCCGAATATATCCCATCCTGGCCATATGAAAATATGGCAACCCTACCAATGGTCAGAGCATTCGCACAATAACTGGCCAGCCTCTTAATCCCCCCTAAAACCAGTGAGCTATGGAAGAAAAGTGTTGAATGACACTTGAATGAATAATGACAATAATTAAGAGTTTTTAACTTCAGAAAATAGGTATTAATACATATGTTCTGAATCTGTCAACACATTTCAAGTTAATAGTACTAATATTGTAAAAGTGTCCGTGATTGTCCCTGATTTGTCCTTGCCTTGTCCCTGTCACTGTTGAAATTAGTCCCTGAGTGGTTGAGAGGTCCATACACATATCTACACCAACGTCACATTTGTTGCCAGTACTGTTGAATACCTGTAGTGAAGTCATGTATCCTAACTGCCATCCATGCAGAATGTACCACGGATGGTGTAGTGGTCAAACCGGTGACTAATGTGTGTCTGTTTCTTGGTCCAAGCCATGCAAGGGCCGCTAAAGTTATGTGATGGCCAGAATAATATCCTTCGGATATAGGGAGGTAAAGGCAGTGGGGATACGTGGTGGACATTCAACTGTATGGGAAATGTAAATAGGTATGTAGGTGTATATGTATGTGTATGTACATATATATATATATATATATATATATATATATATATATATATATATATATATATATATATATATATATATATATATATAAATGAATTAACATGGTCACAATAAAGCAGTCGTAAAGAATGTGAAGGGAAACACCAGTGGAACCCCCCACCTTGCATTATGTAGTGCCGACATAATAATCTGGTCAGAGGTGTTCAAACCCCTGCATCTGTAAACACAGGTACTATGTTAACATTGGGACTAACTCTGTCCACGTGCTAATTCTGACTTTCAAACGGGTACGGGGCAGTTCCGGTCTCCAGTCAGACAAGTTTAAACCCGGATGACCACATGAACACCTTGACAATCAAACACACGTATGTGCTAGGACTATAAGCTTTGGAGTTCTGAATATCCTTGGAGTGAGTAAACATGCAGCATGGGTCCAGAGCAGTAGGGAATAGGGAATGGCGCATGTGTAGCACTGTGGTTTTCCCAGCAGGAGAATGGATGCCTGTTGTGCAAGTGAAGCACTGAGGCGTATGTTAGGGTAGCTATGAACCATGGGTATACATAGAAATGAAGCCGAACACCAATAGTGTAGTGGTTAGAGCATCCACCTAATATAAAGGCATTCCTGGTTCAAGTCCGACTATAGCACATATAATTTTCTTGTGGAATGAATGTCTCTGTGCTGTAACGCCAACATTTAAACATGTAAAGGTGAATGTGTGTTTTGCATGGAGCCATTAACTGGATTCCTTCAGTCAAAGTGGTACTGTCATAATGAATAAGGCACACATAAGCACAAAGAAGCAGCAGTAAACATATGTAACTCACAGTAAGCATATATATATATATATATATATATATATATATGTGTGTGTGTGTGTGTGTGTGTGTGTGTGTGTGTGTGTGTGTGTGTGTGTGTGTGGGTGCATAGATATTTATCCACAGACATGAAATATATATATATATATATATATATATATATATATATATATATATATATTTATATATATATATATCTATACATATATATACATATGTATATATATATATATATATATATATATATATATAAAGAATGAATGCCATAAGAATAAAGCATACACAAGGGTTGTGAAGGGAATCTGGAGCCACTAAGGTATTATATAGTGCTTGCAGTGTATGTCAGATAAAGCTGCCCAAGAGTGAGCAGAACACCGCTATTCACACCAGGGGCAGGGTTTTACCAGTGGCCATAATATTGTTGAACTGCTACGTCTATATTATACACAGATGGAATGTAGTTCATGTTGGGACCACCTACACTTGTAACCCGCAAATGGCCGTAATCCATAACACCAGGAAAAGGCACGTATGTGCAAATATAAATGGCAGGAGACCCTGTGAATACACGAGGTTGTACAAAATGTGTGTAGGGCCCCAAATGCTCTGGAGAGGGCAATGAGTAAAGGTGTGTCATGGCTGCGATATCAGGTGGATAATGGCTGTTACGCATGGAAACTCAACATGGATGGGGTGGAGAAACTATGGCCATGCGATTATGGATCCAGGAGTGCCAGGGTTGGTTGCGCTGATTCCAATGGACCAGCCCGTGTAGGTCAGTTAGTAAGTAATAGATATATATGCATATGCACATGCAGACAACAATATGTTGAAGTACATTCTCTGTAACACATGCACTCCATTCATTGACATAAATAATATGAATGTGCACAGACAAACAAATACAGTAGCTGGAATAATAGGCTGTGCAGATGAGGAACAGGTCAAATGACACTGTATCACATCCCAATTACCATTGGTACTCCGTACATGAACATATTGAGACATCTGTCAACTGTATAACGTGCTAAATACTGATTACAAGTTAACCGGAGTGAAGTGTCGGTGTCATAATGACTAAGGCAATAGTATGCTGTTGAAGCAGATATAAAACCCAATACTCATGTGTAAGTGCATATGGCTGGGAAATGTATTGGTCAACGGACACACAGATCTATGTATATATATATATATATATATATATATATATATATATATATATATATATATATATATATATATATATATACATATATATCTATATATATCTATATATATATATATATATATATATATATATATATATATATATATATATATATATATATATATATATGTTACTGTAGATATACACATGTACATAACTAGGTTACATTACAGCAATTACGGGTAACATATGTTCAGACCGGGCATATGTTAGTGGGAGGTCCAATAAACAAATGTTTTCCTCCCACACCTCCCCAGCTAGGCCGGGGAGACATACAGACACACAGTAAAGGTAAATACACCGCAACGCTGCTTTCCAGACCACCGGCAGGAAAGTACCAGTGGGAGAGATCTGCAAGGTCTACACTTTAGAAATGGATCACAGGGTCCCTTGCTGGACACCAAAAATTTGTCATGCAGGCGAACCTATGATGATTGACTCGACTAGGATGTAGCTGTACACGGAACAGTAGGTTGTGCAAATCTGATAACACGTGTTGACAAAACGTATGACATGTGTCCCGAGACGGGGAGAGTGGGCAGTGTGTAGGGGTGTGTTCATACCCCAGCTGCTCTCACAGTAAGGATGAGTCATCAATGCTGTAGAGGGGTGTCAGGTATGGGAATCATGGATATGCAATAATGGGTGTAAGTGTGCAGTATTGGTTGGCAGAGATGTATTAGGCCCGCCCCATGGAAGTAATTAATATTCCTATGTGGGCATAGTAGATGTCCATACCTCCCAAACCATAAGAGCACATCTACTGGATAGTCCGTAAACCATTGGGGGAACACATAGGGACTATATTAGTGCCCTGTACCCGATTATCATGGACGTCCGTGATTACGAATCAGAACCTAACACAGTCCTAACTAAACCTTCCAGAACTAGTGATATTAGGTCAACAGGTGACGGAATACACGTAATGACTGACAACATACATATATGTGTATATATATATATATATATATATATATATATATATATATATATATATATATATATATATATGTACACACACACATATACACACAAAAATATATAATATATATATATATATATATATATATATATATATATACAGATATATATATATATATATATATATATATATATATATATATATATATATATATATATATATGTTACTGTAGATATACACATGTATATACCTAGGTTACAGTACAGCAATTACAGGTAACATATGTTCAGACCAGGCATATGTTAGTGGGAGGTCCAATCAACTAACGTCTACCTCCCACCCCCCCCCCCCCTGCTAGGCCGGTGAGAAATATAGACACGCAATAAAGGTAAATACACCGCTGCTTTCCAGACCACCAGCAGGAAACTACCAGTGAGAGAGATCTGAAAGGTCTACACTTTAAATATGGATCACGGGGTCCCTTGCGGGACACCAAAAATTTGCCTTGTAGGTGAACCAGTAATGATTGAAGTGACCAGGATGTAGTCGTACACGGAACAGTAGGTTGTACAAGTCTGATAACACATGGATTGACAAAATGTACGACATGTGTCCCAAGACAGGGAGAGTGTGCAGTGTGTAGGGGTGTGTTCATACCCCAGCTGCGCTCCCAGTAAGTATGAGTCATGAGTGCTCTAGAGAGGTGTCAGGAAGGGGAATTATGGGTATGCAATAATGGGCCTAAGTGTGCAGGTGTTGGTTGGCAGAGATGTATTAGGTCCGCCCCGTGAAAGTAATTAATATTCCTATGTGGGCACAGCAGACGCTCATACCTCCCAAACCTGAAGAGCATATCTACTGGATAGTCTGTAAACCATTGGGGGAACACATAGGGACTATATCAGTGCCCTGTACCCGATTATCATGCATGTCTGTGATTACGAATCAGAATCCAACACAGTCCTAACTAAACCCTTCCAGAACTAGTGATATTAGGTGGACACGTGGCGGAATACACATATTGACTAATGACAACATGTATGAGCGATAAACAGCATGTACCTCGACAAATGTGAATGAATACATATGCCCTGGGATTGTCATTGTGTCAGGTTAATAGAACCAATCATCTAAATGTGTCCCTGAGGGTGTTATGCAGTATCCCTGATACAGTGTTCATTCTCCCCCATTCGTATGTGAGGTCTGCTTGTGACGGAAAGCACATATTCCACTGACTACCTTAGGTAGATGACAGCATAATAGGTTGGGGTTACCACCTGGTCACCTTTGTGAGGGACACTCCCCTCTGGGCAGTTGTGTCCTGCAAAATAAATGTTATTATGGCACATGGCCTGTGATCTCGGGCAAAAAATCCATAGATTGTCTGTAGTGGTTGCATAAAATGATTACATTGTATCTGAAACACCTAGATGTTATAGGAAACAGTATTAGCAACTATAATGCTACAAGAATAACCTTTACTTATGCAAACCGGTGAAGTAGTCTATTTTCTAATGGCTCTGGGTATGTGTTGCCTTGCCAAATCTGACATCTCTACATATAGGTCCTATAGGGCTGCCACCTTTCCAAATGGCCAAAGTGGGACCTGCTCCATAGAAATGTCAGATGTACCAGTTCAGAACATACCTAAATCTGTGCATAGTACAGAACTATACGTATTAGCACAAATCAAAGCTTAGTCTAGCAGCAGTCATGTTGCTTATGCTACTAAACATAACATGTAGAAGTGTCATATATACAATAACTGTTACATGCAACTATTAGAGAAACGTAGAATATAATATTGTCCTGTAATCAGGACATTTGCTATGTCTAGATTATTTTTGCATGACACATACGCCTAAGGAGGGACTGTCCAATGCAAAGTGGGACAGGTGTTAATCCTAAAGTCTCACTTTGGCCAATTTAAAAGGTGGAAACTTACAAGTGGTATGCGGTAACATGACCCGGCAGATGGATGTGATTCCCAAAAAACATTTACTTGTCTGTATTGCAGAGTATTGGTTCCCATGTATCAGCCGGATGGGAGCAGATTGTATGAGGAACACGCATATAATATGATTAACTCACTGTACAGGCCGCCAATTCCGTACAGTCAAACGCCATGCCATCATCTAATGGTTAGCCATGCTCGATACTGTAATCATGTAGTCCGATGTAATAGGCATCACAAGGGATCGTGCCCACCCAGCATGAGTGACAAATGCAAGCACCAATGTCAGTGCATGTGCAAGTGAGGGAGTGAGCGGGTGTAAGCGTGTTTGGCTACCAGTATGAGAGTATTGCACTGTTAAAGAAATGTGGAGTCTAAACAAGTATAAGAAGTTGTAACCGGAGGTCAGCAGTGCTTAACACTGTGCAAACCCACACACAACCGCTCCTAACTGCTGCAATGTGCCTTACTCACTCCATATCCAATGGCCTTGTTCTGGCCACAAAAAAAGAGCCGTCCTTTGCAAGTGTTGGTAGCAACACCCTGCGCACATAGCTAATGTGAATTACCAATACACCATGGCAAATATACAGAGAATAGACAGTACCACACACATACCATACAGCACAGTCATCCAACAGTATAGCAATGTACCGGCAGATATGTCCGGACCACTGGTGTTTGCAGACCTGGCCGTCTTGTGTTTAAGTGTGTGAACATGCCCAGTATGACCATTCCGCATGTTGTCAACTGACATTACCGTCATACCTTAATGTGTTTGAGCATGTCCAGTATGGTCAAGTGGATTGCATGTGTTACATATCCAGGTAGTCAGTACTGTGGTGCCAATCTCTGTGTTGTACACTGACAGGTGGCATGCTGTGTCTGCAGGGTATCCATTGGTCATGACTGTTGCTACATTTCTGCACAGGGTGGGGGGACATCTGATTGTATCCGCATTCCTTCACAGCACTGAGGGTAGGCACACATGACTGTTACATGTGTACGTTGGAAGGGGGGCACAGCTGACAGTTGTACACTTTTGCTACTACTGTACTGGTATGTCAGGTACTCCATTTCAGTGTGTGGACCTAACTAATGTGCTGGCTAGAGGCATACCAGTGTACTCCAGATCTTAGCTTTAATTACCAACCTATTAGTTTCAGACGTCCTAGCCTTCACAACCTACATCCAACTGCCTGGCCTGCTGTAGTCTGTCTGTGTGTGTCTGTGAGGGGGGGGGTCATCCATTGGGCATATTCAGAGGCCATTGCACAGCATTTGTCTGTGTTGGTTTACACCTGTTCAGCTGGTTGAGACTTGTGTAGGCTGTATGGACACACATGATGTTCAGCCCATTACACGCAGTGGGTTAGGACACCCTGTGTACTACTGGCTACTATTGTGACCCCGGTATGTGCTACAGATGTCATGGTGCCACTATGGATGTGTACTGTCCGCTGCCCTAATATTCGGCCACCAAATTCCCTTGCATGCTCACATCCATACCATAGCTACAGGTAAAAACACATTCTAATACAACTGCCAATTGGTAGGTTGATTGACTTACCTTGAGGTTGTGCCAGACCTGAGGATGGTGCTGGAGGGCTGCCTATGTTGGATGCACACAGTGCACTTCCTATACATGACTGAGCACAGGTAGTGTCATGTTTGGCATCCCTTTTACTGTCTGTGCGAGTCAGAGAGAGTGACATTCCCTGGGTACCTACTGTGTCAGTGCATATGCTATGTGTTGCCTCTTTGCCAAGGCCAGGTCATATTGGGCACGCCTCCTTCTGCCTTCTGGGTCCGGCTCAGGTAGTTCCTCTTCTGAGTCACTCTGTGCCTGTACAGGCCTTGGCAATGGTGGGGGGCTGTGTGGCCCTGCCCCATGCTGTTCCTGCTGCAACTGTTTCTGCAGGATCATATTGTGTAGCATAGCACATACTATAACAATTTAGGTGCATGTAGCTGGTGAATACTGCAAGGCTCCACCGGATGTGTCCAGACACCGGAACCATGACATGAGCATTCCAAACACATGCTCAATTATATGTATTGCCTGTGCGTGTGCTTCATTATGGCGTAGTTGTTCAGGTGTGTGTGCATTTCTGATGGGTGTCATCAGCCATGGCTCCAGTGGGTACTCAGCATCCCCCACTAGGTGACCGTAGGTGATGTCCATATTGGCAAAGATGTGGTACAACTGCGTCAGATGCCATATATCAGAATCGTCATAGCTTCCAGGGCAGCCAGCACACACATTCACTATAATGCCCTGGGCATCGCATACGACCTGGCAGTTGATGGAGGGGATGCCCCTGTGGTTAATGTAGGCCCTACCCCGCTCACCGGGTGGTGCTTTGATGCATACGTGCGTGCAGGCTATAGCACACACTACCACAGAGTAGTCTGCCATTTGGTGGAAGAGACGCATATTGCTAATCAACACCTCATATGTGTTGAGGAAATGTACATGCTCACAGGCATGTGGTGACATGACATCCAAGAACTGGTGGGCTACTCTGGATGCAGATGTCTGTGAGATCCCCATAATATTCCCAGTTGTGCTTTGGGAGGTACCTGTGGCTAGTATACCCTGGCCAACACATACCTTGGTATCCACTGGGATGGGTTTCCCTTGGCCTGTTTGATGTGTCAGGTGTGGCCGGCACAGCTCAACAATCTGCTGTAGGAGGTCTCTGTCCACCCCATAGCACTCTACTATCTCCAGCTCATGTAGCCAGTGATAGGTTACCCTGGGTCTGTACAGTCTTCTCTGTCGCCTCACTGAGGGTTGTTCGGCAGCATTCACATCCTCACCTCCCTCAGCCTCTTGTACATGTTGGTCTATGTTGCCTGCTACAGCCCTTCTCATTTCGTTGGACTGTTTAGTAAAATTTCCCTGCATGTATACATCGAATATAGGTGAAAGCATGGGGGGGTGTCAGGCATAGTGTACGTACATTGGAGCCCTGTGTCTCGGGATTGCTCCTGCCTTAGCACGCTTAAGCTAGGGGTGTGTCTATACCTGTCTAGTGCAATTGGGAGGGACAACAGCAGTAGGAGAGTAGTCAAGGTGAACAAGCTGGGTAAACAAGTGATAATTATCACAATCAGCAGATTACAGGGCTCCAATGTACGTACACTATGCCTGACACCCCTCCATGCTTTCACCTATATTCGAGTCCTGCAACCAGCTATCTATACACATACACTCTTGGGGTCTGCATCACACCCTGGGGATAAACGGGATTCACTATTTTCCACCTCGTTTGCATAGTATTGTCTTCTAATGCATAGTTACATGACCCATACTGAGCCTCCAAAATAATAACCACTGCTTACTGTCATGCAGATCTGCACACAACTGGTTAGAAGCACCTTACTATCACCATATTTGATGTCCCTTGTTCTTCACAGCAACAATATAACCAGTCTCTACGTGCCTTGAACCTGGGACCCTGCACACCACAGATGATGTGCTTTATCACTAAGCCATGGCAGATATACATTCATCTGAGGTGATGATGTACAGATCATCCAGCACTAGGACATGTATTACATCATGTAGATTTATGTGTGCTAATGTCTATATATATATATATATATATATATATATATATATATATATATATATATATATATATATATATACACACACAAACATATACATATACACACACATACGTAGATATAGAATTCATAATCATAACAGCGGACCACGTGACACCAAAGCATTAGACAAGAATAAAAAGGAAACCACATGCGCCTCCTGCATTATGTACTGGTGTTACTATCAAGGCAAGTGTGTTTCGTTGCATCACACGGGTTCAGACTTTATTAAGGGTAAGATTAGGGCTGCTGACATTTACTCACCAGACCTATTGGCAATTGTATGTGTATGTCTTGCCAACCCAGTCTCTTGGGAGATTGTGACATTTATGAACATTATATAGGAAAACAACAAAACATGATCCTCAACACATCCTGGAGCTAGCCACTTACAGATACCAACACACAGGATATGATTGCCAAACACACACACCTGTCATGCTTTGGAATAGAAAACCTACCTGTCTATTCTATCATACCACAGCATTACGCAGGTATGGAACACGCTACCGAGATTACTGGGACACAGCACTCCCAGAGGCATACTTCTAGGTAGGTGACATCATCAGCAATGGAAAAGATGCTGATAGGGATTGTATGGAGTGTAAGCAGTGTAAAAGCATCATTCTGTCCGCAGGCAGATGGAAACATGCACACACAGTTGGCATGGCTGGGATTAGAACACAGATCTAACAACCTTATCACACTACACAGTTACAGAATGCGCTCCCGAGTTTTCTGGGACACAGCTGTCCCAGAGCCATACTTTGAGGTGGGTGACATCATCAGCAATGGAAAAGATGCCGATAGGGATTGTATGGACTGTGAGCAGTCTAAAAGCATTATTTTGTCCCCAGGCAGATGGAAACACACACAGTTGGCATGGCAGGGATTAGAACACAGACCTAATTAACTTATCACACTACAGCATTACGCAGTTACAGAAAATGCTACTGCGATTACTGGGACACAGCTCTCTCAGAGGCATACTTCTAGGTGGGTGACATCATCAGCAATGGAAAAGACGCCGATAGGGATTGTATGGAGTGGGAGCAGTCTAAAAGTATTATTCTGTCCCCAGGCAGATGGAAACACACACATAGTTGGTATGGCTGGGTTTAGAACACAAACCAACCTACATTATTACACTACAGCATTACGCAGTTACAGAACATGCTACCAAGATTACTGAGACACAGCTCTCCCAGAGGCATACTTCTAGGTGGGTGACATCATCAGATATGGAAAAGACGCCGATAGGGATTGCATGGAGTGTGAGCAGTCTAAAAGCATTATTCTGTCCCCAGGCAGATGAAAACACACACCTAACTACTTTATCACACTACAGCATTACGCAGTTACAGAAGACGCTACCAAGATTACTGGGACACAGCTCTCCCAGAGGCATACTTCTAGGTGGGTTACATCATCAGCAATGGAAAAGACGCCGATAGTGATTGTATGGCATGTGAACAGTCTAAAAGCATTATTCCATCTTGAGGCAGATGGAAACACATGCACAGTTGGCATGGCAGGGATTAGAAGACAGGCCTAACTACCTTATCACACTACAGCATTCCACAGTTACAGAATGTGCTACTGAGGTTACTGGGACACAGCTCTCCCAGAGGCATACTTCGAGGTGGGTGACATCATCAGCAATGGAATAGATGCCAATAGGGATTGTATGGAGTGTGAGCAGTCTAAAAGCATTATTTTGTCCCCAGGCAGATGGAAACACACACAGTTGGCATGGCCAGGATTAGAAGACAGACCTAATTTCCTTATCACACTACAGCATTATGCAGTTACAGAAAATGCTGCCGAGATTACTAGGACACAGCTTTCCCAGAGGCATACTTCTAGGTGGGTGACATCATCAGCAATGGAAAAGATGCCAATAGGGATTGTATGGAGTGGGAGGAGTCTAAAAGCATTATTCTGTCCCCAGACAGATGGAAACACACACACAATTGGTATGGCTGGGATTAGAACACAAACCAACCAACATTATCACACTACAACATTCCACAGTTACAGAATGTGCTACCGAGGTTACTGGGACACAGCTCTCCCAGAGGCATACTTCGAGGTGGGTGACATCATCAGCAATTGAAAAGATGCCAATAGGGATTGTATGGAGTGTGAGCAGTCTAAAAGCATTATTTTGTCCCCAGGCAGATGGAAACACACACAGTTGGCATGGCCAGGATTAGAAGACAGACCTAATTTCCTTATCACACTACAGCATTATGCAGTTACAGAAAATGCTGCCGAGATTACTAGGACACAGCTTTCCCAGAGGCATACTTCTAGGTGGGTGACATCATCAGCAATGGAAAAGATGCCAATAGGGATTGTATGGAGTGGGAGGAGTCTAAAAGCATTATTCTGTCCCCAGACAGATGGAAACACACACACAATTGGTATGGCTGGGATTAGAACACAAACCAACCAACATTATCACACTACAGCATTACACAGTTACAGAACATGCTACCAAGATTACTGGGACACAACTCTCCCAGAGGCATACTTCTAGGTGGGTGACATCATCAGCAATGGAATAGGCGCCGATAGGTATTGTATGGAGTGTGAGTGGTCTAAAAGCATATTACTGTCCCCAGGCAGACGGAGACAAACACACGCCAGTGGTGTGATCAGGACAACTGCCTATCTATGGACCACTATTACAATACTACATAGATACTAGCCATGCTACAGACACTACACCTTTCAAGACTGTCAGTATGACCTTCTAGGAATGTGGACATCGACAGTATTTTTTCATATAAGGGGTGGCGTAAGCCACAATAATTTGGGCTAGGCTTATAAATGCCTTAGGGCAGATAGCCTAGTATAAACCTATGAACCTATGAACCTATGATACTGGCAGTTATGATGTACATACCTGTGAATCAGTGTGTTCAATGTAGGAATCCATCCTGAAGTGGGTTATGGCCATTTGCTGCCTGGATGACCACTATTGCTAAACAGGGTTACAATGGCCATGCCCATACACATAGAGGCACATAACCGATACAAGGTGTCACTGGGCATGCTCACACACTTAGTGCATTCCAAACGGCTGTGTGCTACTATGTGTCCATCTACACAACATCATACTGGGCATGCTCACACACTTAGTAGCAAAGGCCTGTTTTGTATGCACTCTAATTCTAAACACGGAAGGGCACAGTGGTGTTGATAGTTGTCATTGTTAGCATGAATGCTGCACTACATATATCTGACACTGGTCTTCTACACAATGTCTGCTGCTGTCCGTCACCTTAGATGTACCAATCTAAACCTGACACACTAATACCACCAGTGGTGATGTCCTGCCAGGAGTGGCTACTTCGCCCATATAGTGTCATTCATAGATGAATGCCCTGAGACCAGGTTAACACCCTGACACCTAGAGGACAACTACATTGTATGTGTATGCTCAACAGTGCTAGATGTGTAGCATTCGTAATCACAGCTGCCAATGTAGATCCAACAATGGGGAATACTGACAGCTGTGCAGTGAAGAACACCTGGCTGTAGGCTCAGTTGTGCACAATAGCACTACCACCGTATACCTCGGATACGGATACAGACATGTGGGCCATAACACTGTTATGGACCACTCCAGGTGGTGGTGTCTCCACGTACATGAAGGCCACTCACATGTACTGAACAGTACACCCTCAAAAGGCATCATATATGTGTCAGGTGCAGATCACAGTATCAAAAGCCACATTCTAGGATGTAGCCCGCAGACATCACCATGTTCTTGGACCAGCAACACACACCCATACATGTGGTAGAACATATATTAGTACAACACCATGTGACCCATGACCAGTGGACTGTACCTAGCTCTACAGCAACTGTGCAGACTACCCATGTACTGACACAGTTGCATCATGTGTTATGCAATGCAATGATACCACTGTTCGTAACCAGGTCGGCTGTACACATAACAGGGGCCCTGGGTCATATACAGCTGTAACAGATGACTGTTGCTGTACACAAGTAAACACCCTCATGTTTGGATATGACATACATGTACCTGCCGTGGATATGTACATGCCCCCCACACACACAAAACACATATGTACATAGCATAGCTGTTGCTGTCCTTTATGCAGACAGGTGGCTACAGCAATTACACACATGCACATGGAAGGTAGGTCCATGGCTGTTAAATGCTAACAGTACATAAGGTGTGATAGGAATGTTGACTGAGTTAACATTCCCTCTGTACTCGTTACCCATGACAACTGTCATATCAGACAACAGTCCATGTTTCATGTATGTCATTACACATGTCCACCAATTGCAATGCCTACAAACATGGCTAAATGACAGGAATGTAGGACCTACACACATGTACATGTAGTGGTGTGCATTCAGCTACCATGCGTGTGCAGTAGCTGATGTTTGCAGATGATCTGTGTCTTACTACAACATGCAGTTGCTATGCAGCCCCATCATTGCCAACTGTATATGGTGAAATACTGACAGTACGGTAAGATGTACATCAGGTATGGACAGATGTGTGGACATAAAGTGGTGGGCCATCTTTGCAGATGGATGTTTGCTGAAGACAGCTCACAGGTGTGTCACAAGCCGTCCTACCATAACATGTGCAAACACTAAGCTATGTTTCTGTTAATTGAAAGGGAAGACATACAACCTAAACAGCGGTCGGGTGTCACTGACTGTAAATCACTTGACACCTGTAACACTTAAGACCTCCTGTGTGGATATATCAGCACAACTGCCAAAGGTAGTGTCGGTACACATTGTAATGTGAGCAATACTGCTGCATGTCTGTCATACGTATCATAAGATAGCAGGTGTTTGATTCACACTACTGCCACATGTGTTTGCTTGTGTGTCCATATATGCCACGTATGGTGGGGAATACATCTCGATTGTTACTCACACCCCTGTACACTGTTGTAGAGATCTGTACATACTGCAGTGTAGAAAGCAAGACATAGGCAGGGGTGGGGTGTGTATCACACACATGTTAGCTATCTGTATGTGCATGACATAGGTGCATTCAATTGTGGACTCCACAGTGTATGTGTGTATGCATGTATGGCTGTCTGGTCCATGGAGTGAGGATGTATGCTACCATAGTGAACAGATAGGACCCCTAACCCCTCCAGGTGATGCAATCTACTACCCTGTTGATGCCGTCAATCTTGGGCATTACTGACTACCTGTACATGTTCATTCTCTGTGTCATGTCATGTGGGTGCACAGTACTGTAATGGTGATTACCACATAGGCAGGGGTCCTCACCTCAACACTATCAAGTGTGTGTGTGTGTTTTACAGTGTCGTTGACCCAGTGAGTGTGGGTGTGTTACTGTGTCTGAATACATGTGTGTGAATACGTGTGTGTGTGTGTGTGTGTGTGTGTGTGTGTGTGTGTGTGTGTGTGTGTGTGTAGTTGTGTGTTCCCATCCTGTAATGTGAATGTGTGTTACCGCTACACAGTGAGGCCTCAAGATATCAACTGGCCTCTACCCTTGTCATCAGCTAGACCGCTATGTAAGCTCCCCACCCCATGTAACTGTACCTGTGATGTCACCTGGTATGGATGTCATGTCTCTAGCCACTGTAGCTTAGTACACAGCTCCCATGCTCCTGGATCAGTAGATGTGTAGACATCTTTGGAATGTCAGCCTTTCTAACAGTGAGGTTGAAGTTATGAATAGCATGCTGGTATTGCCATACATGCCTGTGAGTAGTCCACATTTACACATGAGAAGCTGCAAACACTGGTACTCAACGGCACATGCAATTAGACCTGAAGGAGGGAAGCAGGACATCATTACCAACATGCTGTTACTGTTGTTACCAAGGCACATACTGTGAACAGAAAACAATGCATTCTAAACCTGTACTACATGGTATGTCTGCTGGGTGTCAACAGTACACACAACAATTGCAATCTACACTTATCTCCTTATTTTGTTCACCCTGTGCATCAGACCATATGAGCATGTCCCTGCACCGACGGTGCGGATGACAGGGATGTGGCACAGGCATCATCATATGCACAAGGTGATAATGTTTGCCAGGGGCCTAGGCTGCACCAGTGGATGACATCATGTGTGTGGGTTAGGGCCTGTGATTTAATTGGCCGTGTGTGGTTGTTATGCATGTGAGTGTTGCGGTGCCCAACATATGTTTCTGGTGTATGCATGTATGTGTGGACACAGTTCTACCATGTGTCTGGCCTACACAGGGGTATTATTGACATCTCCAGACTGTACAGACCAGGTTTAACAGCTCACGGTGTCCGGCCACATGACCTGTGCCTGCCAGGGGTTGCACGAGCACTACCAGGCAGAGGTGCAGATTGGGTACTGCCCGATGACACATGTCCACTGGAACCGTGTCCCCATTGGGACCATCCAGGGTCATGTCCACATGGCCTGCTGTGTCCTGGTGTGGACAGCACAGCACCAGCTGCACAGCTGGTGCTACCACCACTATGGGAGTGGGAATGTGAGGTAGCTTGTTCATGTAGACCTGCACCAGGTGACATAGCTGGCCTATGTCCATGTGCCCTATGCCTCACTCCCACCAGATGTTCCAGCACAGACAGCTCATGCTCATGGATTGTCATGCCACGGCCAAGGATTCCAACCATGTCACACAATTGTCTGTCCAAAACATCAGCAATCTGCTGTTGAGCATTTGCCAATGCCTGGATGCTGTCATTTAAAGAATGGATAGCAGCCCTGTGAAGCCTCTGCCCTTCTCTGTTCTTCCATTCAGCATGTACCTGTGCCGCCATTACAGTCTGAAACATGCATCTGGTGACACCAGCTGCTGTGCTCTGTCCTGCAGGGGCATGCCAGCCTGAGGTCCTCCTATGAGCAGCACTGACCACATGCCTGTGTGGCCCATCTCCAGTCATTTGACTAACACCATGGTGTGAATACACACCTTCTGTAGCCACCACATGTTCCTGCTCCAAGCTACTACACGCTAACTGTCCTTCCTCTATGGCCAGTGGTGATGGGGTATGTGTTGGCATGAGATCTGTGTGCAGGGATGAGGGAGATATAGGTGGAATGGCAACCCTGACTGTGCCTCAAGCATATCTTCATCACCACTACTAGAGTCTGTGGGGACACTAACATCAGATGGACTGCAGGAGGGTAACGCACCTACATCACCTGCGAAGGCAAATAAAGACTCTACATTACAATACAGACACACACACACACAGACACACACACACACACACACACACACACACACACACACACACACACACACACACAGACACACAGACACACACACACACACACACACACACACACACACCATGCATGTGATTTGACAGAAGGCATGCAACATGCATGTGATACAGCAGACGGTATGCAGCTCAGACAATAATAGTGGTAAATCCCTGGTTTGCACACAACAGCAAGCATGTGTCATAGCAAAAGCCATGCATTTCATACAGTCATGGTAGTAAGCATGCATCCCTGTGTTATACCATGTGGACCAGTACAGGTTAACAGTACACATGGCTGATGTGTGGCATATGACCTTGACATTAACATGTAGTATGACATGTAATCTGCTGACGTGTGCATTGACATGCATACATGTTTGACACAATGGTGTCCTGTAACATGTACAGTGGTGTAATGGTGTCACATTCCAGTGTTGTCTGTACACCCTGCAGATAAAATGCACTTTTAGCAGATGTGCATGACCATTGAAGGGTATTATGAGGCATCATATGCTATGCAGTGTGAAGTACAGACACAGTGCCATTGCATGGAATCATTAGGCATCTCTATTGCTATACAGTGTGGATTATACACACAGTGCATAGCCATGACTGTGTGCATACACAATACATATATACTGTGGATTGTGACCCACATCGCTGAGGTGTATACACAGTAAACCATGATGTATAATGTGTGACACAAGTCACCGAAGGACATACGGATGACACCCCTGCACATCTGCAAACATATTTTAGCTGCCTGGCAACCATGTCCACACATGGCAGACTTGTCAATACACCATGTCCCACATGACATTTCTGTACCACATACACGAGGTGCATGGCTGACAGTGATGTCCAACAGCAGCAAGGGAAATGTACTGTATCTGTGGCCTGATGTGGTTGTCTGTGTATGTATGTGGATGCTGCACAGGTGACTACTGTCATGCTGTGACACAGTCATGATGTTCAACACATCTTATGTGGTCGAATGAAGTTATGCCTCCACAAGCTGTGTACAGGCTTGTAGGATGTCCAGTGTTCCACATCTGCAATTTAACCATTCAACAAAGGCTATAGTTGGACCATGTATAGCCAATGTACAACAGGGTTTACACACAAACACATCACATGTACTGTGTGTTGCTACATGTCTCTGGCCATCCTCCATGGCTATGTGTGAACATGTGTTGGCCAAATGGTTGTGATGGTCACTTGAGTGATGAGTATGGCTGTACAATGATCTCCATGTTCATGGATGGCACCCTGTCATGACTAGGGTTGCCTCTTATGACTACCTAATAGGCTTGGTGACGTCACTAGCTTAGGGAGGTAAACTGCACAGCACCATCCCTTACACACAGTGTCCATTATGTTGACCGCTGCCTAGGTGGTAGTTCATGGGTACAGGGTTATTAACCTAGCTGTGACAATGCAATATGCAGCTGTCAGATTGTGGACATATGTCACACACCTCACCCACAAAGCCCATTCTGTAGGTTGTCCACAACACTGAGTCAGCTATTGCTCCTAGGTCATGGCCATTCACATACTTACATAGGCAGATGCCTCCCATTTGTCTGTGTGGTATGGGCTACAATGAGGGGGAGTACAACAAATTAACCCTGATTTACTGTAGTTGCCACTGTTGTCATATGCACATATTACTCAGACACCTTCTGTAGTGTTGGTTCTGTTAACAGTCCACTGGCAGAACACTCCTGTGACATACAAAGGTACATTTAGTATACTGAGTGTAGGTGGAACACAGTATGGGTGATGATGTCCTATGAACTATCACAGGTATGATATGCAGTGTGAAATCATCCATACTGTCATCTACATCTGTACTGCTAACAACATATACATTGATTAAGGTTCATGGACTTTCAGACCAGACTCAGCAGGGTAGTAGTGCAGTGCCTCCCATTATGAGTGGTGTCTCCACTTTGTGGGTTGTGATAATTGCTGGTGTGCACCAGTCAGTGTTTTCACAGACTGACATGAAGCTATGTTTTACATGATGTGTATGTGTAGAGCAAACTGTTTTGCCATATGTGTATGATACAACCAGGGATGTGGACAGGTCCCATGCAGCCTAAGTGCACCTTATACCATCATAGTTATGGTTACAGGGGCTCTGTAGTGTTCATGGATATGTGATTGTGTACCTGTTGGGGGGGCAGTGTGTTTATGTTATCCGACACCCTATCTGTATTGCTTATTCATGCTCAGCACTTGTTCAGAACATGTAAACGCTTCATGAGCTACTAATTACTATAGCACTCAATCCTCCTCATTACCTACAGGTAAACACTGTCTGTACTTACATTTTCTGCTTGCTTAGAGTAAAACAGCTGTTGTACACACTTTCCTCACATATCTAGTGGGAAATAGTTAAATATTCAGGCATGTCCAAGTGTCAATTCCCAGTGATATCGCCTGTCTATATGATGAATATGGGCATCATGAGGCAATATAGAAATTGTCTCGTGTACACAGTCAATACTCCCCTCCTAACATACAACACTACAACCTGTGGGAGATGCACATATCTAGCCATGCTGGAGGTAAAGCTCTCTCCAACCCAGACTGAACCTGACAATCATGTGGGGATGTTAAACGTTTGCACCACACCACACTCATCACATAGTCTCAAAGATCTCCACCACCACAGGCCATACATAGTAAGACTACAACATTTGCAGACCCTCTCAATACTACTCTGTCTAGGCAACAGAGAACTCCAAAGCAGAAACGCAGGCAGCCCCCATCACCCAACACAACACCAATTACTTATAGTCCACAGACTCAGTGTGCCCATCAACCACAGCCAATAGGGCGATATAACATACACAACACACTAGTCATAAGTGACTCAATAGGCGGTCACACTGATGTCCAACTCAGCAGGCTACACAAGGTGATAGTTACTGTCAGCTGCCTGTCGGGTAACAGGATCCACAACATAACCTATGCACTCAGGTCACTCCTCAACAGGTGCAATATGACTGTGCCATTCTCCATGTTAGTGTGAATGCTCGGAGATGTACCTTCCTGGACTACATGTACAGAGACATGGAATAGCTCTCTGATCTTGTAGCCCAAGCAGGTATTGCCCTAGCCCTGAGAAGCATTCGGCATTCGTCCAGACTGATAACGCAGTCCAAGGACAGAATTATTAACTTCAACAATTGCCTATGCTTCTGGTGTCATTCTAAGGGTATCCAGTATCTGTCTGCTTTGAATGACATGGTCGACAGAACACAATGCTTTGGCACAGATGGCCTGTACCTGTTGGCCCTGGGATTACGGATAACATCTAAGGCTCTTGCTGCTCCTATAATGCCTGTTTTAGGCACGGTTCATATAACATATTCACCACCATAACAGGAACAGGCAAGCAAAACCTGAGGGTAA
The DNA here is from genome assembly GCF_019279795.1 of Protopterus annectens. Lineage (NCBI taxonomy): Eukaryota > Metazoa > Chordata > Ceratodontiformes > Protopteridae > Protopterus > Protopterus annectens. The sequence continues at coordinate 429,023,184 of NC_056744.1, read as the reverse complement.
TTCTACTCAATGCTTGACATCTTCATCTCAAACACACTCACCAAAGGCACTCCTTGTAATGGACCACTTTGATATCTGTGCAGTGACTTGGACCTGCTTCTAGGCTCCTGGGAGCACCCTTGCACTACCAGGCTATTACTCATACCACACCTTTCAGTCATGTTACCAGGACCGGAACACCCACGGTGGAGATGTGTCCATATTTCTCAAGGATGTTCACACCTCCAGGCTGGTTGCTTAGCCAATGCATCAGAGGTAATCCAAGTTCAACTACCTCTGGCCATAACTTCTATACAAATTGTAGCTTGCTACAGATTCCACACCATACCCCATGGTTAACGGTCCTCACATCTTGGTGTACTGGAAAGTAGGGTTCAAACAGAAACTACTGATGTGCGACTGATACTACCCCACCATTAACTGGGATACTTACTCATGTACTGACACATTAGGCCAACGCTTTCTGGGATTCAAAAACTCCAATTGGCTAGATCAACCTATCCACACCACCACCAGCGCCAACAATATCCTAGACCTGGTCATTACCAACATGTTTGACTAGTGTTCCACACCTGGGGTAAGGTATTCCTAAGTGAAAATAATTTTGACAGGGAATTCCCTCCTTTAAGAAGATCTGAAAGGCTTAGGTCTAAAAACAATGTAGACTCATATTCAAAAAACTACCAGGGGAACAAAAGGAGAACTCAAATGAGGAATCCAGTAAAATGGAACTGACCAACCAGATTGAAAACACAGGTTTTAGATGGATATGTGGTGATTTTTCTATTTACAATTTTTCTACTTTACCAATTAACAAAGTTATATTTAGTTTGTTCTCCAAAGGTTTTGGTTTTGTACCTAACAAAAAAACCAATATGGTCAACTTATTAATTGACTTGAAACTATTTATTAGGAATAAGAACCTTGAATTGATGTTTCATGACATAAATATACATAACCCTAACAACACCCATAGACGTAGGAGTACATTTAACCCCCCAGTTCACCCCCAACTTAAAAATCTTGAGAACGTCCTGGAATACAACTTTAGACAGCAACTTTCACATAATTATGTAAATTATAACTTAACAATGGAAGAAAAGAAGTTGCTGGATGATATTAGTAGGGACAAGTCTCTTTGGGTGATGAAACCAGACAAAGGAGGGGGGGTGGTAATTATGGATCAAATATCCTATGAAGGGAAAATGTTTGAAATTCTCAATAACTCAGATAAATATGTTAGAATTTCTATCAATTAAATCAACATATCATATAAAAAGATTTACCTATTATTAAATGATATGGTTATGGAAGGCCTCATTGATCTAGACACTTACAGATATTTACACGTTGACAAACCTAGGGTGCCTGTTATTTTTGGTATACCGAAAATTCACAAAGATGCCAATGATCCTCCTCTAAGAGCTATAGTGGCAGCAGAAAGTTCGGTAACAGCACCCTTGGCTAAATACGTGGATATTAAGATCAAGAAATTAGTGTCTGATAACCAGAATATACTTAAAGATTCATGGGACCTTCTCAAAAGATTAGACCATTCCATGTGTTCCGCTGATCTTTCTTTTGGAACAATGTATGTGGTGGATCTTTTCACAAATATTCCCCACGAGATCGGCTTGGAATGGTTTGAAGAAATGCTTGTTGGTTTTAATGGACTTACCAACAATGAATTTAGGACAGTGCTAGTCCTTATGGAAATTGTATTAAAAAATAACTTCATTTATTTTGCAGGAGAATACTACAAACAGGTTAGGGGCGTAGCTATGGGTGCCCCTTGTGCACCCACTTATGCGAACGTTATTATGGCATACTGGGAGAATAACTTTTTGTTGAATTCCATCTATAAAGAAAAATGGTTACTTTATGGCAGATTTCTAGATGATCTCTGCTTTTTGTGGAAAGGTGATGTAGGTTCTTTTGTTGACATGGTTAAATGTTTAAATGAAACAACGTCCTTCTTGAAATTTACTTTTAAGTTTGACAGGAATACTCTGAATTATTTAGACATTACCATTACCAAAAAAGATAACCATTTTGTATCTAAGATATACAGAAAGGAGACGTTCTCAAATTCTTACCTCCATTTTACTAGCTCACACCCCTTTTTTCAAAAAATAGCAGTATTAAAAGGGCAGTTAGTTAGAACTAGTAGAATGTTTTCTGAAGATGAAGATTTTTACAAGGAATGTAAGTGGTTAAGACAACAGTTTCAAAAGAGGGGTTACCCTAACAAGCTCTTAGATGAAGTTTATGATGAAGTTTGCTTGTGTAGAAATTCTAGATTCGCCCCTATTTTAGGGATGGGAGGTACACTAGGGAACCCACCAAGTAGACTACAAGATGGTGACAAACACACTAACAGTATGGTTATTACCTTTGATGGACAAACAACATCCATCAGGAGAATTGTTGAAAAGGAATGGGAAAACTTTTTGAAATTCTCTGACTTGCATAATATTTTTTTTGACAAACCAAAATTTGTGTATAGAAAAGGGAAAACCATAAAAAATTATTTAGAACGTGGTGACACTGATGTTAAGGCTATTACATCTACCAACAAGAAGGGTCTGTTTGGATGTGGTGCATGCAAATACTGTGCAAATCTTTTAGTTGGAGAGAGTTATTATCTTAAGGCAAGGGACAGGAGATTGGTACTTAACTCCTTTGCTAATTGTAATACCAATGGAATAATTTATTTGGCAGTATGTATGACATGTGACTCATTCTACATAGGCAAGAGTGAAAGGAAGCTCAAACAACGTATTTATGAGCATTTGTATGACATTAGAACAGCAAGGGAAAGTAATGCACTTTACAAACACTCTTGCCTTTGTACTAGAGCTAAATACAGATTTTTTGTGTTGGAAGTTGTACAAGTTGATCCTAGGGATGGCATGTGGGAGACCAGGGTTGAATATCGAGAACTGTTCTGGCAAATAGTGCTAGAATCAACTAAACCCCCAGGTCTTAACGACATGGTTTCCATAGCACCCATTCTAAAATTGAGAGCAGCCAAACTTTGATAGTGACATCAAAATCATCAATAACTTATTCATTATCTACCATTTTTTATTTATTATTCATGTTTTATAATATTTTAGGTTAGAATATGTTGATTGTGCTGATACATATTCACTATGGTAATTTTAAGAAGAATACAAGCATTGTTTGCTACATAGTTTTGACACTGAATTTTTGGATTTATTTTAAAGTGCATTTTGAAGCTGTTTTAATTGAATAAGAGATTAATTAACCTATTAAGATATTTTAATTAGTACTTGTATAAAAAGCAGGGTATCCTGGGTCTTTTTGTATTCTCATTTGTCATTCTGAAGAAGTGTGGACGAAAACGGATGTAAAATAAAGCGTTAAAAACTTTTCCATTCGTGCTTCAGCTTAATTCTAGCACTTCACTTGAAAGAGACGTTTTCCTGTGGTATCAGTTTGCTGCCTGAGTTCGTTTAGTGTCTTTTTTTGTGATTATTGTGATAATAGTACTCGCAGTTCTAGTGTTCTGTTACTGTGGTCTTTTGGTCTTTAAGCCTCGTGATTACGCGTGTCAGTATGTAAAGCATTCGGTATTTGGTAGTATCCTATTTATATGAACCTCCATGGTTGTGTACATGTTGTTAACCTATCTATATATTTGCATATATATGTTTACCCGTATATATCAACATATATCTCTCTATCACCCTTTCTTTCTATGTATTATATATATATATATATATATATATATATATATATATATATATATATATATATATATATATATATATATATATATATATATATATATATATATATATATATATATATATATATATATATATATATATATATATACACATATATATATATATATATATATATATATATATATATACACAGAGAGAGAGAGTGAGAGAGAGAGAGAACACACCTTTCGTTGGGTACATGGTGGTGTATACTATTTCCCGATCTCCGCCCTTTTGTGTCTTAACCTGTCACAATACACACCTGCCATTGGTACATCTCAGGTAGCTTAGTGGTAGGTGCTTGTGTACATGGTTGCGTGTTTTACTCCTGGCAGTGATTGTTTTACCTCTCAGAGCAGGCATTTTTAGTACAAGGGTGAATAACGCACATTTCAGTGGTTCTGGGCAGCTTTGCCCATGATTTGCACGATATTCAGCAAAGGTTAGACCTGTTTTGTGCATATCCGTGTAGTCATGTTTAAACGGCGCTTTCCGACACTTGCCAGTGCAAAAACCCACTAACACGTGCTTAAATATGCTCTAATGATCTGCATCCAACATCCATTATTCGGGACACTGGAATTATGTAACAGCCCTTGCAGGTCGTGGAACCGGGAAAATGCACGAGACAGTCAGTGGCTTTACCACTGAGGCATCTGGGATATGTACAAGTGTTATGGTGTTTAATATGTGGACTGTGCTATGGCTGTTCCTCCATGCTGCAAACAAATGTGTGACTCAGTTAGTTTACATATGGATGATACCTATTAATGGTATGTCCAAGTGATGCTTAATGGATGTGCTCCAGTTATGGGAATCAATGTCACAGTGAGCCACACACTGTAATGTGCTACACCTTGTCACAACCATAAATGGAGAATTCTGGGGTGACAGATACCTGTCATGGGTACTCCCCATGCTTTGGAACTACATCCCTGATTACATTATATGCAGCCCCTCATTAACATACCAGGGAATCCTTGCAGAGTAGGTGGGGAACAGTGGTTACACCCCAGGGATCCCACAATTGGCTCTGCTCCACAGAGGGACAGTTAGTTAATCAATGGGGTGGCGACAGAAGACACATTTTGGCTAGTCTTATGAATGGCCTCTGACAATTAGACATGTACAAACCAATGTACCTAGGAACCTATGCATACAGTATCAACACATGATGTTAGCTTAATTTACTGTTCAGGTGTTGACTTACCTTGTACAAATAGCTGTTGTGTGTGCAATAGTTGAGGGCTGCCTATGTAGGATGCACACAGTAGACCACCTATACATGACAATTTACAGGTGGTCGTGTGTGTGTGCCATAAATTTTACTGTGTGTGCAGGTGGAGAAGTGTGTCAGTCTGTAGGGGCCTACACTGTCAGTGTATGTGCTATACGTTCCCTCTTTGCCAAGGCATGGGCATATTGGACATGCCTCCGTCTGCCTACTGGGGCTGGCACAGGGTGTTCGTGGTCTGAATCCCTCTGTGCCTGTGATGCCCTTGGCAATTGCCATGGGCTGTGAGGGCCTTCACCATTATGTCCCTGCTGCAGCTGTTTCTGCAGGATCATATTATGTAGCATGGCACATACTATGAAGATGTGGGCACACGTGCCTGGAGAATACTGCAAGGCTCCACCAGATATGTCCAAGCAATGGAACCATGATTTCAGCATCCCAAACACACACTCTATGATGATTCTGGTTTGTGCATGTGCCTCATTATGGCGTTCGTGCATGGGTGTGTGTGCATTTCTGATGGGAGTCATCATCCACGGCTCCAGTGCATAGCCAGCATCCCCCACAAAGTGGCCATATGGGATGTCGCCCCTGACAAATACCCGGTACAGCTGTGAGGCATGCTAGATGTGGGAGTCGTGGTAGCTTCCAGGGCTGCCAGCACACACATCCATGATAATGCCCTGGGCATTGCACATGACCTGGCAGTTGAAGGAGTGATATCCCTTGTGGTTTATATAGTGCCTACCACTACTTGACTTGATATGTATGTGCGTGCAGTCTATTGCACCCAGTACCTTCTGGTAGTCTGCCACACGGTGGAAGAGGTGCATATTGCTGGCCAACTCCTCCTGAGTTCGGGGGAAGTATATACACTCATTGGCATGTGATAACATGGCATCCAGGAACTGGTGGAGTACCCTGGATGCTGATGCCTGTGAGATCCCCATGATATCTCCAGGTGGCCTTTGAAAGGTACCTGTGGCTAGTATTCTCAAGCTTACACATACCTTCGTGTCCACTGGGATAGGTTCCCCTTTGTTGTTTCTGGCTCTGAGGTGTGGCCAGCACAGCTCAACGATTTGCTGTGTGATGTCCCTGTCCACCCTGTAACACTCTACTATCTCCAGATCATCTAGCCCCTGGTATGTTACCCTTGGTCTGAACACTCTTCTCCTCCACTGGGGCCTGAGGTGGTTGTCAGCATCATCCTCCACACCACCTTCAGTCTCCAACACATGGTGATGAATCACAGCTATGGCAGCTTCCAACAAGTACATTGTAAAAGTTCCCCATCTGTTTACACCGATGGTGCAGTGTTTGGGAATACACGAGTGTGTGAGGTGCCTTCACACTTTATACTATTGTGCTTTGGAAGCTGCTGATGTCATAAGGTGTGTATGGTATCAGAGCTGCAGGGTATCTTACTTATGTGTTTTTCCACAGGTACTGCTATTGTGGTGCCTTTGGTGTTGAATTACATTTAGCTGTCATGGATCACCTCTTTCCCTTGCCTTCACTTTTCATAATGATTCCCCTCCCATTGTTAGGCATGCATCCATCAGCCTGCTTTCTTGTTTTGTACTTTCCCTACCCAGGATTGTGTTGCGAAATGTGTTCTATAGCGATCTACTGCAGGTTTGCTTTCCTCTGCGGTGACAGTTCTCTTTCCTTTGCAATCCAGCACCTCCCCTATCCTGTTCTGCAGGTTGCTATTAGCTGCTTTGTTAGCTACCGTCAATGGTCCACTGTGAGTTAATAGGTGTTAATTACTCAGTTGTACTCCAATTACCCTACTGCGGCATTTCCTTATTGTCTTCCCATAACCTTCCTGTTTCAGCTGTGGTGCGCGCCGCATGCAGCCGTTTACCAGGTTTCGAGCGTGTTGTCATCCACGTACACATGCGCTTTCAGCCACCATGTGTGCTCTCAGCTAAGCAAAGTTATGGCTACATCCACGCCCCTATTCTGCGGCTTTGCTTAGCAATGGGCAACCCAGATTAGCAATGCTCCAATGTGCTTACAGCTATGGTGGCACATCACTGCTGATGTCATGTATACCTCCAGGCCACTCCTCGGTGTTGTACCGCTGCACCATATGGTACATCCTTAGGCCGGCGGGATGTTTGTGATTCAGTATTGCTTGCCTCATTTGCATGGCATTGACTACTAATTCATAGTTACCATGCCAAACACAGTCACAGACCCTTAACAACCCTTGCACCTTGGTTGTGGTGTAGTATGCATACCATTGACTATTATCGCAAAATCATGATTTGTGTTACATTGCAATTTTATGACATCTGTATATATTTTCCTTGTGTTCCTGTTTGCGCACACATGCCCTGCGGTTGTACTTTGCGTTAGTGTGGCCATGACATTAAATGTTATTTTTTATGTGTTGTGCGTGTTTTTTATGCCATTGGCTGTATATTTAGCCATTGGCATATGTTAACTTTGTAATACGTAAGTTTGGTCCGCTTTCATGGCTCCAATGTTCTGTCTGGAAAAATGTAAACTGTTTTTTTTTTGGTTTACATTTCTGTATGCTTATACTATGCCTGCACCACTTCATGAATCGCTATGTACCTTCATTTGCATGCTGCACTACTGGGCATGGGGTGATTAGCATACATGAGCCGAGAGCTGCACAGATCTGGCATACACTGGTAGTGCACGTGGAATTGGATCATAATTGAATTGTCCACAAGCCATATTTGGCTTTATACCACCTACACTACGCCTGCGCCTAGCACAAGCTTCATGAATCCCGGGGGATGTCTTTTTACTGTGTCTTGAATGCATTTATTTATTCTGAAAAAAGAAAAATCCATGGTATCTTTCAAAGCTTCAGAAAACCCCAGTATGCAACCTATACTGGGTCAAAAACAAACCAAGAAGAAACTTTACAGTGTGGAAGGTGAGATGTTCACTTTGGGAAGTAAACATCACACCCTCCACACTGCAAAGTTTCTTCTTGGTTCACTTATTTATGCTGATTACATTTACGGCTGTGTATTATATTACTGTTTTCCTGGAATATCATGTAATGGCATGTAACAAAAATACTGAGACTAGAGGACATGAAGCCATACAATTTAAAAGATGTGCCCTGGCTTCAATAAAAGGCATGCAATTAAGGTTTGTTTCCCTAGTAAAGAGACTTCTGGAATGTTCAGAAACAGAAATGCCACATGAGTCTGAAGCACAGGGCCCCAGCTGTTAAAAGTCTGTGTAACATCTAAATTGAGTATCTGTCTTCAGCACAGTCCAAAATGTGCCATCAACACATAAAACCACTGAAGTGATGCATGAAACTATATACTATTCTGCTTCTCAGACATTTAAGGTATCAAGAGGACAAAATGGAATGATAAACTCACAGAGTGTGAAAAAAGTGATCTCTGCAATTTCCTTCTCTTTGTGGATGTGTTTGTAAATCAAATCCACTAGAAAGGGCTAAATCCAAGGAACCACAGGAGATGAAAGCAAACAGGTTTATTGAATGTAACGCGCTTTTCGTCGCTCGATGTTTGAGCAACTTCTTCTTCAGATGTCTGAAGAAGTTGCTCAAACATTGAGCGACGAAAAGCACTTTACATTCAATAAACCTGTTTGCTTTCATCTCCTGTGGTTCCTTGGATTTAGCCCTTTCTAGTGGATTTGTTTGTTTGGTAACCTGGTTTGTCTTTTTGTGTTTGTAAATCAAACAGATAATGTATTGTGGTAAGATAAACAGTTAATGCAAAGGCTGGAATACATGAACTGCAGAGACAGAGCAAAGAAATTCCAAAACCTCTCTGTCCTGGAAAGATATATGCTGCAGTAGAACCAAACTCAGTCAGTCATTCAGTCATTTTGAGTTCAGTCAGACTTTGGAGCTGTCAGTAGTCAGTCCAGTCAGAGACGTCAAACGTCAGACTTTCAGATATTCATCTTCTTGCTCCAATCATACTTGGAAGGTTGATTGTTGTCAGCTGACAATCAAATAGAGACTGAGGCTGCTTTGCAAATAGGAATAACTTAGTTCTATACACTCTGGAAAATGAACCAAAAAGTGTCATATTGCACCTTGCTAGATCTGAGACTGGCAAATCCCAAAGGTGGATCCATTCTTAATGAAGAGGGAAGGAGGAGTGTGCCAGACAGGGGCATTCAACCTGGACTCCCTGACACTGATTTGGACATTAGCCCACAAGAACAGCCAGCATCCAACTGCCACAAATCATTCATTTTGGGGATTTTCCAAAGGAGTGGATAGAAAATGCAGGATTATTTCACAGTGCTCATCTAGGACCAAAATACTTTTAAGTATGGACTGAACACTGATTAACTGGTATGGTGCATACCTTACCATACTGACAGGAACTAATGTAAGTCATTTTATGTTTTTACGATTTTCATGCTATACAACAAATTTATTTTTATTGATCAATGCCAACTTGAATTAAAGTTAATAATTTATTTCTTATGTGCAAATACATTCTATTTTTATATGAAATTCAACTTGGTGCATGTCAGCTGTTTTAATTTTGACTTGATTGTGACCTAAGACAATAGGTTTTGGAAAAGGGGACTGATAAGTGTGAAACCAACTTATTCTCACCCTCAGATATTGTTTATAACATAAAGTATTAAAGTATTACATTTAAGCTTATAAGTGAACCCAGAAAGGACAGCCTACGATATCTTGATGACGTATGTCAACAGTTTAATCAAGGTGAGTATAAGCAAATAAAGGCCATTTCAGAGCAGATGCAACTGCAGAGGGTGGTGTCAATATAATATAATCCCACTGGAAAAATGGATGACAGGACAGAGAGCTAGAGTAAGCATCTTATACAAAAATATATAGGGGACTAGAGAATAACAACTGAAATTAGGAATGAACTCTCAGTGATACAGGGAAGAAGTGTCGCTAATGGAATGGAGAATGGGGAAGCAATAGTGAGAGCTGTGAATGACTTCAGTAATAGGTACAAATACAAAAACCAGCAGCTCCGACTGTTTTACACCTGGTTTTATAGATCCTGAAAACTGAGCAAAATCAAACTACTGCATTACAAATGCTGGAGATGTGGGCTGTCTAATGCAGGGATTGTACACAGTTTCTAGTATTGTAGAAGAGTAATGTTCTACTGGTACGTAGTGTATATAGTTGTTTTCATTTGTGGATCTCAATGTTTTACTTTGTTATTCAATAAAATTCAATTAAAAAAACAAAAACACATATGTGGAGAAACATGTTTGTGTAATAACACAGTTTTTAGATATGTTTTTTTCTAAGGCACATTCCTGCAACTTTTCCACCAAAAGAAATATTCTTAATGGCACTTTTATAATTAAATTATATTACATTACGACTAGTTTGTAAAACAGGCTGGTGCATGACTGTTAATGGATAGAGTCCCATGAGGCAAGGCCTTGTCTTCAGTATCACACACTCCTTTAGATAATTCCCTTCATAGACTAGGATTTTAATTCTCATGAAAAATGAACACAACTCTTAAGAGGATAGTTTTCTCTTAATAAGATATTCTTCTGAATTCATTAAATAAATGTCTATCCATACCATCCATTAAGTAGTACTATCTCCATTATATCCATCTACTTAATCTCTCTTAAAATACATCTGAACATAAAACATAGCTTTCATCTGTGCTATCATATCCATCTATATACCTTTCTTTTAGACATTTATGTAAACTCACCTTAATACTCCAACTACCAATGCAGCAGTAGCCACAAATAAGTGGGGGTTATCATTTACTTCAGTCAGGAGAAATTTATCTTGCTTTCAAGGAATAGTTTGTATTTATTTATTTATTGCTGCATGCACACAATGCACTTAAAAAGGAAGAAAGCACCACCTTAGAAGAAGTGGAAAGTGCACTACAAAGGATGAAGTCAGTAAAACAGGCAGGCTGAGATGAGGTCACTAGAGGTATGATTAAGATGTTGTAGACTTTAGATGAGAATTGTCTGCTGGGTACCATCACAGTATGGAGAGATAGGTGTATCCCAGATGAATGGATAATAGACATTTTACCACCAGTGTATAAGAACAAAGGGCATATTCACAAATGTGAGCAATAAAAAAAGTATCAATCTCCTGTCGCACGGTATGAAAGTACTTGAAAGGGTGATAGACAAATGTGTAGACAAGTAGAAAGGAAGATGTGAGAACAACAGTTCATATTCAGATTAGGATGCAGTACAACTGAACTCATGTTTGCAGTGAGACAGAAGGTATAGAAGAAGCTGGAGATGAGGTAACAGTCCAAATGGGCATGCTTATTCTTGGAGAAAGCATAAGATTTGGTCACTGTCTTGATGGTTCAAATTCCTGGAAACATTAATAGAACTAGAGAAGGCAATTTATAAGGACTCATCAACAAAACTAAGACAGTGGTCAGACTGACAGATGGGTTCCTACTGAGAAGGGGGTGCATCGAGGCTCAGCACTGAGCTCACTGCTGCTCATGCTGGTGCTGGACTATGTTAGCAAACAGGTTGAAAGGGACAGATCAAAAAGGTGCTTTAGGTAGATGATGTGGCATTACAACCAGACTCTGAAAAGGAATGTCAGAAAATGACTTTGGAATTGAATGTAAAATTGAATGCACGTGAGATGAAGCTGAGTACAGAAAAGACAATGGCCATGTCAGCAAATAGGGGAAATCAGAAGAGGCCCAATCCAGAGATTGAAGGGAAAACAGTGGCACAAGATACCAGTATCAAGTGTCTGGGATGGCTGGTTAAAGAAGTCTGAATGAGGAGACCAAAACTAGAAAGAGAGGTACTGCAGCCAAGTGGCATAAAGGATCCAGGATAATGTACGGCAGCACAATTCCAATGCAAGGTGTACAAAACAGTGGTGCTACCCCTGCTTCTACAAGGCACAGAATCCAGCAGAGTAAAAGCAGAGCAGCTGATGGAGATTTGAGATGGGGATAAAATCCCTGAGATTGATAAGAGTATGCACATTGTAAGACAGATGCAGAAATGAAGATATCGTATTAGAAGTCAAAGCAGTTAAATTGCAGAGAAGGTCAAGGAGAACAGATTACAGTGGTTTGATCACATATGCAGAAAATAAGAAATCTATTTCATAAAGCAGATTAGGGAATGACAAAAAGAAGGCAGGCGCAGACAAAGGTGTTGAACCAATATTGATTCTGTGAGAGACAACCTGAGACATTTGGGCATCACTACTGAATAAGAGAGGACTACGGCTCTGAATACAGAGACATTCTGACAGTTGATGCAATACCTCAATGCCACTTAAAGCTGGAAAAAGCCTGTTGATGATGATCCCTTTTCTGGCCTTGGTTCCTTCTGACCATTGAGCTAAAGGCACTGACTATTCATCCCCTTTCACTAAAGTGAATGCCACTATCATACAGTCAACAATGAGTGGTATTTCTACTTTACTTGGTCCTTGCCCCTGGGGCTGATGTGTGCACCCATGTGCCCATATCCCACTGGTTCTACATCGACTGGTTATTAACAAGGCTGTACTTATACAGCAGTCAGTCAGTTAACTGGGACCAATAACACCCTCTTTCCAGGACAGGCAATCTGGTACAAGCTGCTAACAATAACACCCTGTTTCCAGGATAGGAGGTCTGGTACAAGCTGCTAAAAATAACACCCCTCTCTCCAGGATGGACAATCTGGTGTAAGCTAAGAACCATGTAGAAAAAACCCACTGACTATCCAAAATGTTAAAATCAAGGATTTTAATAACAAGATTGAGCACTTTCATCTCTGTAAGGAGACTTCATCAGTCTTCATTAGAGAAATCCTTCTTTTATGTTTATGGTAGTCAGTGAAAAAATCTCAGACAATTCATGTTTGTATTCTTTCCAATCTATTCCACTAAAGGAGAATATGTATTGCAGTAAATGGATACCCATAGACTACTCAGATTTTATATGTACAAAACTAAAGCACTTTGGAAAGACTCTAAGTTATTTGACTTCTACTGCAAACAGAAAAATAGCTTCAACATTTATTTTATGAAGTGTCCATAGCAAATTAGTGGTCTGCTTGTATAAAATGCTGTTATGTGAAATATAATAAGCATTGACCTCCCAACATGGGTATTACTAAACTAGGGCATTGGCTATTTCTGTGGTCTTCTTTCACAATTCTCCCTTAAATTACATTGGTGCACTAGTCACATGGTCTTCAGTAGTCAGGTGATCTCCAGCTCTAAGTCTTTCGTTGGGGTTACAGTAATCAGAGGTCTATTCTTATGAGAGAGACCACCTAGGAAGATAAGCTTGGGTTCTTGCTCTGCTGTTGATGAGGCTGGACCACTGCCTACTAGAAATTAATCCTATAAATTAACTGTAATCATAGATCTGAATAAGGAGGTCTGGTTCTGTCTACATGCCCTTTCATCATCCAATGTTCCTCTTGATTAACATAGTGGTCATGAAATCTGAAATCTTCTCTGTGTTCTCTGTTCTTCTTTACACAGTGCACTTTAGATCTGGAGAGAAAGGTTTTCATGCATAGCTTTGTTTTTAGGAGACAGGCTCGTAGCCTAGGAAAGTTTCAAATATCCATCTGCGGAATGGCTAACGGTATTAGTACCGGTGCTAATGAGGAAGGACCACCTGTTTATTTTATTCTACTTTTATGTTAAATGCACAGAATCCATGTAGATAATGACAGTAAGAATTAATAAGACTGGCTGAAAGATATTCAAATGCATGTCTTATTAACGGAAAACTCGTGAAGAGATGGACACATGGTATTAAATATGGTTATTTGGAGAACTGGTACAATTATAGGAAGATAATGATTTTGTCAAAGGAATAATAAAAGAGGCTAGACAACTTGTGTCTAAGTAGGTATCTTGAAAGCAATTATTTTCTTTCTCCTAGGGCATGCATTGAATTTTACCTAAAGACTATTGATTTACCAAGCAGTAGTTCATACCTGTTTTGGTAGTACGCTGGTTTGGCAGTACTTGGTTCAAGTCTGTAGAAGCAAATAGTATAGCTTTAGCTGATGGTAACCTATACTTTTCTAAGTTTTAGCATGCATTCCTACTAGATATAAATGTGGCTCTAAGTATGGTAAAACAAAGGGGTCTCTATCTGTGTTTACCATTCTTATGGGTAGTTGATATTTGGGTGGTAGCAGATGCAACATTCTACACAAAGTTGTCTATCACAAATGTTGGGCAAGCAAATGCTTGCAATTAAAGAAATAATTATTTTGTGTTGGGGCACAGTATATCAATTGAATATACATATAAAGGCATTACTAAGTTTAATGCTATTGGCTGCCAAAAAAACAATCAATACCTAAACCAACTGTATTTTAAGTACTTAATAATATAAAAGAGATAAAAGAATTTGAAGTGGAATATTTAAAAAGGGGGATTAGCAAATTACAAAGAAACTGGAATTTGTGGGAGCAATGTGTGCAGAATAATATTCAAGGAAGGAATGGGATTTAAGGGAAGGCAGGACTTGAGCAATTTATTTAATGTTGGAGTTAATAATTATTAAAAAGAATGAAAACATATAATATATAGATCAGCGATATGGAAAATGTTAATATGATTTGTTTTCATATCTTTAAACATACATGTGTTTGCTTTTAGTTATAATTTAATAATAAAATAATTGTCTTTCGGCTTTTCTCGGTTAGGGGTCGCCACAGTGGAACTCCGGTCCACTAATGAGTTCCACTAATGATTGGCAGTGGATTTTTATAGTGCCGAGTTGCCAGCCTGACACCCAACCTTCAAAAAAGGCAGACCCATTCACACATGCACCTACCTGCATGTCTTTATACATCACTCAACCGTGGGGGGGACATGCAGACACCACACATAAGGCGCTCCAGCTGAGAATCGAACTAAGGTCTTTTAAAAAATAACAGTGATTTTTGTGTTGTTTACGATGCTGTAAAATCCTTACTCTCATTTATATTGTCAAGGCAGCTGGGTGCAAAGAACACATGATAGTAAGAAAATGGAAGTATTCTAACATGAAACCATCATGTAAAGATTTGATTTAATAACAAAGCTATTATGTAGCAGTTGCAAAAGTACAGTATTTAAATTTGCTTATTTCAGTCAGAAAATGAGAGGAATTTCCTTTCTGTCATCATGTTTTCAGTCATGGCTGAAAAAAAGTCCCAAGACCAGTCCACCTACCACGTTAATAATATATGAATAAATACACCTGTAAAACTATATATATCTGCATCAGTGTTATATACCATATTTTATTTATTAGCGAACGCTAATTGCCTGTACAAATGTATGTATTGTGGATCTTTTCTCTTCAAGTCATGGTTGAAAAAGGGCTTTGTCCAGCTGGGCTTTGCCAGTAATCAGCAGCAAATAAAATAAGTGAAAATTAAATAAGTGTTGTAAGTTGTCTTCTTCTGTTGCTACCTTCCCTCTCTATGCTTGTCAATTATATTCAGAATTTATTGTTCCCACAACTGTTTATGTTTCAAATCTGCAAACCCTGGTCAAGTAGTCTGTCTTGGCATTTTGCATAACTGTAAAAAAAAAAAATTGTGATATAGAATGTTGTTGTTTAAAAGTACGAGGGCATTGAAGATGGGGCAACCATAGCTGTCAAACTTCCATCTCCTGAGTGAGGAACATGACATGTCTCAATGCAGAACAAATGGGCAAAATGTGATACACTTTCTGACAACTTACTAGAATCTTCAACTAGGAAGCTCACAGAATAATAAAAATATATTTCTTCATACTTAGAAAAAGGTCTTTGATGAATTAGTATAATCCAGTACTATTTACCATGGAAATTAGTTTAAAAAATCTTAACACTATAAGTGTTATAGACCTTTTCATTATGGAATAAGGGTCATGAACTTTTAAAGACTCAGAATGAGATCATTCCTCATAATGAGTTATACTTCAGAGGCTTGGGTGCACCTGTCCTTGGTCACAACTTATAATGGATGCTTATCCGCATGTGTACCCATATGAAAAAACAAATAACTTGAGAATTCTCAAGCTATTATCAATTCTGACTGCTTAAAAACAGTGTATTTTAATTAGTTTAAAAGCTGCCTGCATAAGTTCAGGATGCCCTAATTACAGTTTTTAAACTGTCAAGTTATTCTTTATTTAAAGTTAGCAATGAGATATTAAGTTAAAATATAAGACACATTTTTATATAAACGTAAGGATAGCAAAATTATGTATAAAATTAGTTATATTTATTAATGTAGTAATGTAATAACTCATTCCTACTTAAAAAATAAAAAAAAGAGTTTTCCATTATATGATCACAAAGTTAGACAGTTTTGTCTATTGTGTGATCACAATTGTGGTTACTTCTAGACTATATGAGGGCATGTTCCCAACGGATGTGTTGCCTGAGATGCCAAACTTTCTTGTAACAGGTCTGCATGTTAGTTGAAATATATGTTGTGTGTTAAAAAACAACCATGAAATTGCTGAAAACAAAATAATTCCCTTTATAGAAAGCTTGCATATTGATTATATGTTACAGGTTTGTGCATCAGCCAACATGGTAAATTAGTAGATGCTACCAATATTTAAGAACTGAAAATCACAGATGATTGAGATGACATGCTGTGATTTCAGCAGTACACAAGTGCAACAGTTAATAGCGATAATATGGATGTCATTTCTTACTTTATTCAACATTTGGAGTTATTGTGGAATATGGATAAAAAACCTTCTCGGCTATGGTGACCCCATTATTTACTTAATTTTACCATACTTTGGGGGAATTTAATAAAGCCTACACATTTTGTTTTTTTGTATAGGCATTGTGCTATGCTGTTTACACAGGCGCACACATTTTTAAATTCAGTAAGAGCTGCTGAACAGTATGCATGCAAGCGCCAACACCCAAACTTCCATGGCATGCAAGTCACCTCATAAGTAGGTGAATCTCATGCAAATGAGGTAAATAGAGCAATCCAGGAAGCAGACAGACATCTGTTAAGACCCCGTGTCAGTGTCTGTAGTGCACATGGAAAATTCCTTGTACAGGAGTGTAGACAGACAAAAGGCATTGGAAAACTGGAAATACATGGAAAGAAATGTCATACCACATACACATATGAGCGAAACTATTATCCTGTATATTGAAAAAATTAAAGGAAATAAAATAAATTAAATATTTTTTTTAATAATCTGGGCATGTTTGCATGGTGCTCCTCATTGGGTAAATATGCTTTCTAGAAAAATAAAAAAAGTTGGAAAAAAATTAATATAATGTGACAGAAATGTATTAGAGGACTGTGCGCGGAGTCCCTACAATAATGCATTGGTGCTATTGCTAACGTGGTTGGGCTAGGACCTACATCAACTGCAAGGGGTATCACTCCATCAACTGCCAAGACGTGTGCAATGCCTAGGAGATTATCATGAATGTGTGTGCTGGCAGTCCTGGCAGTTACCACGACTCCCATATCTGGCACTCATCACAGCTGTACCAGATGTTTGCTGGGGGGACATCCCACATGGCCATGTACTGGGGGATGCTGGCTATGTCCTGGAACTGTGGATGATGACACCCATCAGAAATGCACACCCATCCACCAAAGCATGCCATAATGAGGCACACGCATAAACTAGAAACATCATAGTAAGTGTGTCTGGGCTTCTGAAGTCACAGTTCTGGTGCCTCAATATATCTGGTGGAGCCCTGCAGTACTCTCCAGCCACATGTGCACATATGTTCACAGTATGAGCTATGCTACACAGTATGATCCTACGGAAACAGCTGCAGCAAGATCAGCAAAGGGAAAGGATACACAGCTGCCACCAGTGCCTAGGTCACCACAGCCCCAGTCACAGGAGGACTGAGAAGAGGAACCCCCTAATGATGTCCCTGTAGGCAGACATAGGCATGCACAGTATGCCCTGGCTTTGGCTAAGAAACAATGCATAGCAAATTCACTGACTACCTTGGGCCACAGGGACTGACACCCTACTCCTACTCACATATATACATATATATATATATATATATATATATATATATATATATATATATATATATATATATATATATTAAAATTTATGCCAGGCAACACATACAACCTGTACCTATCCATATATTGGCTGTGTACTGCTTGCATCAAACAAAGTCAGCCCTGAATTACAGTTCTATCAACTGCTGCATTCACAAGCTAAGTCTCTAACCTACACACTACTTGTAAGGATTAGTATAATATGGTATTGTATGTATGGATTTGTGCATTTATACAAGCAAATATAGTGGACTATATGGACACAAGTAACATCCACACTGGACAACAGTTACCCAGTCCACTAGTATGTGTTCCTTAATATTCATTAGGCCTCATGGTTGGAATATGCTCTACATCAGTCAAGGAAGATGTTAAACAGTGGGTCACATGATATTTGGACTACTGTGTATCCCACCTGAACATGTGCTGTTGTCCCTCCACACCCAACACAGCAGTTTTCTCATATAACCACTTTAACAGTAGGTCATCAATGGTATATCAGCAGTCCAGAAAATCGCAGGACAGTAACATAGAAATCAAGCACACATTGTGTGTCTCACTTAACGCAGGAATAACAACTTACATATGTATGCTGTTGATTGTGTGATGAATGACTACTCTCTGGCTGGCAGATTGGATGGTACAATGGACTAGGGGAGTTAGGACAGGTGATGCTGTTGATAGTTCAAATCTGAAAGTATCCACATCTTTTGCATATGGTGTATTATTATGTTGGTGTTTTCACGGACTGTCAGTCTGTGTGTGATGTAACATTATGAACCTCTGTCACATATTAATTACTTCAGACAACTGGAGAATGCCATGGACATTTTGAGTGAAGTGCAGTACTGCAGAAACAGGGACAGATGTCAGTGTCTGTAACACACAAAATCCTGGATTGGAATGCAGGTAGGTGTGGCCTGGAATCAGTTTAAAAGTACTGACAGTCCCACTGGGGATGCCCACACACTTAAACAGAGGGCAATCCTGTTGACCCTTGATCAAAATGACAATCTTGTTGACCCTTGATCAAAATGACCTGTTATGTATAGATATGTCCACACACACACACACACACACACACACACACACACACACACACACACACACACACACACACACATATATATATATATATATATATATATATATATATATATATATATATATGTATACACACCCCTCTGTCACTGTCTCTCTCACATACATAGTATATCTATCTCTATGTATTTTCAAATATATACCTATATATATATATATATATATATATATATATATATATATATATATATATATATGTAGGTTTACTATGAAAAGGGCAATCAGACTTTGTTCGAGCTCCTTAAGTCCAGACACCCAATTCAACATTTGTAAATAAAGAAAAATGTTGAAATGCACAACAACGAATGCTAGTGTGCATTCGCTGTTTGTGAATTTCACATTTTAAATGAAGATCGCAGTAGTGGGGATCGGGAAATGTACTCTTTCCTCACTATAATGCGATCTCAGAGTTTGTATATATAAGTAGCAGGGGGTATGGGGGTGCAGCCCCCCACATGGGTGGTGCAGGGGGGCTTGCTCCCCTGCAAAATTGTTCTTTGCTGTTTGCCAGAAGTGTGATATTTTTGAGAAAGTTAACATTTCTGAGATGTTGTCTTTCGAAATGCCTCCTTCGGTCTTCTTATTGTTCGATGGTTTGATTTCATAGGTTCATAGGTTCATTATAGGCTATCTGCCCTAGGGCATTTATAAGCCTAGCCAGAATGTGTTTGGCTTTCGCCACCCATTTTAAATTTATTTTGCTATGCCCTTTTTCGAGGTTAGTATACTGTGCCTCTGTCTAACAGTGACACAGAAGTGATACCCGGGGTAAACCTACGATCTCCCATCCACTCATCAAGATTCCTCTTGAAGAGAGTCAATGAGGGACTCTGCCTAACCTGGACTGGGATTTTATTCCAGAGTGAAGGGAGCCTCTGGGTTATGAATCTGTCCCTCCAGCATGTCCTATTTATTTCAGTGCTGAGGTTCAAGTCTCGAGTGCGTAGCTCGATGGGATCTGGATTTTCTGAGGTGCAGCATGTCCATTAATTCGGGTTGGACATGGCTTTATACGCCAGGCACAGATCACCTCTGAACAGGCGGTATGCCACTGAGTAGAGCTGGAGTTTCTTTAACCGGGCAGCATATGGCATCTGTTTACGCCCTTTGATCCTCTTGGTGAGGTACTTTTGGGGTCTTTCCAGTTGCTGCAGGTGTCTAGTAAGGTACATCCCAAAAGGGGCATTGTACTCAATTATGGGCCTGATGAGGGATGAGTAAAGAGGCACGATGACCTCCCCTGATCTAGACGTGAATCCCTTCATGATTAGGTGGGCTATATAAAATGTTTTTCTAACCACTTTGGCCACGTGGTTGTCAAATGAGAGATTGTTATCAACTTGGGTCCCCAGGTCCCTAATTACTTCTTCTGTACTTAATGGATTACCACCTATGTGGTAATTTGTGGGCACTTTGTTTTTGCCAGAGGGGATGACTATACACTTTTTGGCATTTAGCTTGAGGCCATGGCTCTGGCACCAGTTGTCTGTTTCTATGAGGCCCTTTTGGAGGATGCTTGTGTCGGCTGGAGAGTCGATTATGGCGCCCAGTTTGCAGTCATCTGCGAACTTGGTCAGCCACAGTCCTTCTGTGTTGGCCTGTACCTCCCAGAAATATATACCGAACAAGAGAGGTCCCAGGACTGAGCCTTGTGGGACACCACTTGTAACTGGTTCCGAGTCTGACATGGCTCCAGCAATTCTAACCATGTGGGTTCTGTCCTTGAGCCAGTTTGCAATCCATCTAGTGACATAGGGGTTTATATTTAAGCTGGTGAGCTTATCTATAATGCCCGAGTGGGGTATTGTATCGAAGGCTTTTGCGAGGTCCAGGTAGGCTGTGTGGACCACCTTCCCCTCGTCAATGGCCTTGGTGACTGTTTCAAAGAAATCAACCAGGTTTAAGAGGCAGGATCTGCCCTTAACAAAGCCGAACTGGGTAGGATCCAGTGTTTGTACGTCCCCAATATCTTTATTTATGAGGTCCATGATGATCCTTTCCATAGCTTTGCAGACCAAGCTAGTCAGGCTTATGGGGTGATAGTTTCCAGGATCCATTGAGGCACCACCTTTATGGAGAGGGACCACTGTTGCTGTACGCCACTCTTTGGGCACATATCCTGTAGTAAGGCTGAGATTGAACAGTAGTTTTATGTTTAGGTTTAGCTCTTCTTGGAGTTCATGTAGGACGCAGCCCGGGACACCATCTGGTCCCATTGATGCTGTATTTTTTGCTTTGGAGAGGGCGGCTCTTACCTGAGCATCTGAGATGTCAGAGGGCAGCACTCTGCTGGGATAGATATTTGCCCTTTGGTGGGAGGGAGGAGAAGTTTGCGCTGAACCTGTCAGCTAGGATGTTGGCAATGTCTGTGGGTTCGGTGTATTTTTTGTCATTTTGGACTAATTCTGAGCATATCTGGGAATTACCACCCAGGTTCCTAACATAACTAAAGAAAGTCTTGTGATTATCCTTAGTGTCCTGTGCAATTTTTCTCTCGAAGCTGGCCTTAGACAATTTTATGTGTGCCCGTAGTTTTTTGTTAATACTGATCAGTGATGCCTTCCCTTTTTGGGATTTTGCTCTATCATTTAGTAGCTTCCTCCTTCTATTGTATAGTTGGTTTATGGCTGGGGTCCACCAGACAGGACGTCTGCCTTTGGAGGATTGGGTCTTGGTTTTATTTGGGATCGCATGATCCATGCATTCCTGAAGGTGTTCATAGAATGCATTTATAAAGGATTCTGCGGTCTGGGCCGTATTTTCCACAGGCCCGGGGGCTTTAAAGGATTCCACCTCAGTTTTGAGGAGTGTGAAATTTGCTTTAGAGAAGTTTTTCACTGTGGTTCTCTGGGCAGGGGGTGGGGTCGGGATGTGACTATCCAGTGAGATTAGTTTATGGTCTGATATTACCAGTGATGGATACACTTCTGGTCTGGAGCATAGAGTCCGCATGTTGGTGATGATCAGGTCCAGTATGGACTATATGATGATCAGGTCCAGTATGGAGTATTTCTAATCTTCCAGTTCAGAAGTCTGATAACCCGCCCAATTTTGATGTGAGATTTTGATAATATATATATATATATATATATATATATATATATATATATATATATATATATATATACTATATGTGTGTATCACCCTGTGAAACAGCTGAGAATCCATCATAAGCTATCAAACTGTAATGGTTATGCACTTTTTGGCCCTGTAATTTGCTGCTGGCTTCTAAACTGACCTCTTCTACAAGGTTTGATGATGTCATCTACCTTAAGACTACCAGCTGCCATTGTCACATACGACTTAAGCTGTGACACATGCGATAAGTATTGTGATCTATAGTCTGTAAGACTAGATAGGTAGGGGGTTTTATCTCACTCCAGGACACTTGGTGCATGTTTTGTGTGTGTGTGTGTGTGTGTGTGTGTGTGTGTGTGTGTGTGTGTGTGTGTGTGTGTGTGTGTGTGTATCCACTTGCCAAGCAACTAAGAATCTATCACAGGCAATCAAACTGCAATGGTTTTGGACTTTTTGGCCCTGTAAGTTGCTGCTGGCTTCCAAACTGGTCTCTTCTACAAGGCCTGATGATGTCATCTACCTTAACACTACCAACTGCCATTGTAGCATCAGACTTAAGCCATGGCACATGGGATTAGTATTGTGATCTATAGTTTGGTAAGGATTCTAATCTCACTCCAGGACACTTGATGCATGTGTATATGTCCATATGGCATAAATATGTTCACCTCAGTAACTAAACTTAGAAAGAGGTAGGGTTTTACAGAAATTTATTTGTAGCAAGTGATGTGGCCCTCCAAATGCCTGACACAACTAGGCCTCCTGATGTCATCAAGCATAATATATTCTAAACCTGTACTGTCACACATGAGGTGCATTGCACGCATCATGTACTGTGATCTGTAGTGTGTACCATTGCATAGGTAAGTGTTGTAATCTACATACACCCAACTAGCACTGTGTGTGTGCCATACCATGTCCGGTAAGCCATAATTGGAAATGGTGCTATCCTCACTGTAGCCATGTTTGTGTGTGTGGCTGTTAAAGCATTGTACATCAGCTTATGGAACCATAGCACATTTTAACTTCATTGGCATAATGACCATACAGCCATCACAATCCTAGACAACTGTATACCATTATTTACATGATTAGATACTAGGGTAATGTCTTTAGAGTGATTAGTCCATCTACTATGCCACCTACAAATATGCCACATTTACAATCTGGCATGGTCACTCATTGCCCTGTATACAAGGCAGAGATCACCTCTGAGTAGTCTATATGCCACAGGCTACAATGGCACTAATGTCAGATGATTCCCATTGATCACATGCTGAAGGCATGAAGTTCCCTTGTGAGGGATCATACTGTTGTGTGCAAGTGCCAGTACTGCTTGGAAAGTTTCATTACCAAATCGCCATTGCACTCAGGTATTAGCATGCTGAAGGAAATTCATGGAGGTTATGAGTATGTCAATTATGGGTGATTGTGCCCTCAGCTATGACATATGATTCCCAGCATACCACTGGGGAGACATGATGATCTCAGGCACATTAGGTATAAATCATGGGTGGCCAGGTGTGTGTGCCCACTTCTTTCATCCCTGAATATGTACATCACATATTGCAACTGACATGCTACCTACCAGGTACATAAGTGCTAGTGATGGAAATGATACTACATATATATTTGCATGGGGTTTACGGCCATTACTATGTCAGCAGGCATTTGTTCATCAATACCCTCTTGTAGGATATTGATATAACTCATAGACTCCATGAGTGCTCACAGTTTGGAGGCATCAGCCAACATTGTTAGCCACAGATGTTCAGTATTCACTTCTATCATGGTTAAATGGATTTCAACAGTAAAGGACCCAGGACTACTGTTGAACACTGCTGCTTACAAATAAGATATTGGAGGTGGATGCCCCTATATTGAGTATGTGTGCCATCAATGGGCCACTTAGTGACCCCTATAATGATAGTACCATGGATGCCTAAGTGGGTGCTTTGTAAATGATGCCTGAGTGGGGGATATAGTTAGATTCCTTGGCTCAGTCCAGGGGTTTGTATGCCCTGATGTCCCTTCACCCAGGTCCTTGTTGACTGCCTCAGAAATGTCCACCACCTTTAACAGTCATGATCCCCCTGTCAGACATCCAAACTATGTACAGTCAACTGTGTGTAGATCACATATATGTGTGCTGATCAGGTCCATGATGATTGCCCCTATGGAGATAAAGATATGGATACTCAGGCAGAGAGGTCAATATTTCTGGTGGTCAGTGCATGCACCACCTCTATGCAAGGGTATTACAGTTGCTGTTGTCCAGTCAGCTGGGTTCCAGCCATTGGTTCCAGTATGACTGAAAAGTGTTCCCAATGGTGTTAGTAATCCTTTTCAGATCCCATGTAGGATGCAGCCTGGGATGTTAGCATGTCCAATAGATGGAAGGTGCAGTGGTGCACCAGTAGTGTTGTCACCTCACAGCAAAAGGTCCTCCGGTTCAATTCTCAGCTAGGTTGCCTTCTGTGTGGAGTCTGCATGTCATCCCTGCATTCATGTGGGTTTCCTCCAGGTGCTCCACTTTCCTTCCACTTTACAAAGACATGCATCTGGAGCATTTCTCCATGGGCCTCCACTGAAAAATGGCTCATTCCAGGTCAGACTTTTCCAGTTAAAAAATGTAAAATAAAATAAAATAAATAAATAGATGCTGTGTATCCTCCATAGAGAGGCCATTTACAACCTCCTCTGTAGAAAGGGAAATTATGGGACAGGTTGTAGGAATGTCATCTGTCACGTGGTGGGGAGAGGGGAGTGAAATTGACACAGAACTTGTGGGACTACAGGTTAGTTATGAAAAGAGACCCATTATATGTGGCATCATTATGTATGAGTTCACCGACAATCTGGGCCTGTCCTTTGAGGTTACACATGTGAGTTGTGGTTCTGCTTTGTGTGGGTGGTTAATTTTGTCATTTACTGTGTCTACACAACATCACAACAACACTATGTGCTTGTTATAGCTGAGAATGGTTTTGGGGGGGCACCCTCACCACAACTGTCACACAGCAATGCCACTTCTTTTGTACAGCCTGCTAATGGCAGTTGTCCGCCATGCATGTTTGCTGTGCCATGAGGAGCCTGTGTTCCTCATGTCAGGTACAGCTGAGTTTGTGCAGTGGTAATGCTGCTGGCATAATGCATGAGTGTAGAGCTCTGCATACTTGCCTGTCCCATCAGAGGTGGGAGGTGCAGTCAAGCTATGTGAACCATCCCACAGGAGGTAATAAATTGCTTTTTTGAAATATATCTCTGTATTGTTTGCAAATGGGGATTAGTGCTGGTTGTTTTAATGACACTGATCTGTGGTCAGATCCCACCAGGGAGGACCCCACATTGGGGGACTGCAGTGGTCACCCATATTCATCAACACTTGATACAATATGTTGGTTCCCCTTGGGGGGAATATCACAGCACTGCTCCAGGGTATTGTAGTTAAGGATGTAGACTAACCTTTGGGTAAGTGAGCTGCAGCCTGACTAAGCAACACAGTTGGTGGTCACTGAATGCCACTCCACACCATGATGTAATGATATATTTTGATAGACACATGTGCATACAAGTACGCACAATGGGTGTCTGGATTCATGGAGCTGTTTCTGTAGCCAGCTATTTCTTGATTATGTGCCCTTCCAGTACTGAATGGCACCTGAAGTGTCTATAGGAAATCACAGTGTTTCATAAAATCTGGATGTGTATCTATCCTTAATGAGTATGTATAAACCACCTGCATTACCTTGAACACTGTCATTTTGAGGTGTGAAGATGTGGAGGGATGTGTAGTCTCATATGGCTGTGGTGCTGTTCACAGCCTTGAACCAGATGTCCTTGACTGCACACATCTGCATAATCCAGGCTGGGGGCACAATCCAGAGAGTGGGGTTCAGTGTTGCCCTATCCACCATGTAGCAACATAACCATGCTGTTGTATACAGATGGTGTTCTCATTGCCAGCTTTTACCTGAACAGGGCATCTAAGATGCATTGTGGGGGTGTCAGTAGCTTTTGCCGATACTCCAAATCTCAGGGGTAAGAGATGAAGACCATCACGGGTGAAGCACTGATGTCTTTTGAATGGAGAATCACAGGCAAACCTGTAGTAGATCCCACTGACAATGACAGCACATGCTAAGGCAATTATTGACTTCCATCAATTTCCATGAGCATGAAGCCACCATCCTAGGTGAGGGTCAACTGCAGCTGAAAGCTATGCTTATACCTTTGAGAGACACAGACCTGCTATGCACATTCATGTGTCTGCATACAGGCCAGTGATGTATGTCCCTAGTCGTACACACCTGCAGGAACTATGATGTCAACATTATGTTAACTTATATTCCTTGATTTGTGGCAATGTGTGCTGAGGCCTGTTGTGTCAACCCACAGACAGCTATCTGTGATCTTTCCCATATGTAGCCACTTGACACAGACATCAATGTGTCTCACGATGTCATCACTTCTGACTAACAGGTGTGATTTTGTGTTTTGCCTCTGGTGTTTGACCAGTGAGAGAGTGATGCATACAGTATTATGTTCACTGTGCCCTCCAGAGGCAGGATTTTCTGAGGTGTCTGTTTGGAAATATGTCTGGTAAGGAGCTGCACACATGCAGTTGTGTGTGATGTGGGTGTAGATGGTGCATGATGTGAGCTGTGTATTTTGGCATAATCCTCATTGCCATATGTAATAACTGCAGTTGGAGGCACCATGGCAGCAAGGTTTAAAATGCAGTCGCATCTGTCACATGTTGTGTTTGTGTGTCATAGGAGTAGAGGGCTGTGGATACTCCCAACATTTAAGCAGCAGGTCCTGCAAAGTTAGGGTCATGCTGTCACACCCTTGGAGTTAACAGCATGATATACAGTGTTTCTTGGCACACATTGCAGTGAAGATGTGGATGCCGATGTATGGATAGAGGACTGTTTTAACTTTGCTGACATTATGTTAACTTCACAAGCATATGATGCCTGTGAAGCAAGTAGACGTCTCACTGTTTCTTGTGTGACATGATGTCGGAACACAGACGTGTTTTGGGTACATAACTGTACAGTATGACATGCCTAGCACATGTGGCAGGTAGACACAAGTTGTCCAAAGGTGGCCAGTCTGCTGCAGTAGGCCTCACTGCCATGTCATGCAGATACTCACCAGTAATGTGTTGAAGGGCAGGATGCATGACTAGCTGTGAAATTGTCACCTACAATGGCTCACTGCCAGTATGCTGATTGTTTCAGCAAGACTTGACATCTATGTCATTGGACATTGTACATTATATTGTGGTGCTACACCAGTGCTACTAATCTCCCTCTCATCAGTTCCCTAGTGACATACCACCAATCCTAGAACAGAAGGCATAAGACATGTAAAAGCCAACTGACTGCTCAGGTTGCAAATCAAGGCATCTACTTGGAAAAGGGTATCTAAAGCCTACAGAGCCTTTCATGATGTGGGACAGCTATGTTGATGAACAAACAGGCTGTGCCCTGCTTATCATCACTGGCTTTATAGTAACCTTTTGCATGTGATGACAAAAAAAGTATCAGAGCATGGTATCCTATGTGAGAGTGGTGTTGATGAGACCAGCATTAGTAGTTGCCAGGCACCAGCAATTCTGTGGACTCCTATGCTTAACACAGTCTTCACAAGGTAATTGTGTCCTTCCAGTACATATTGCTTGGGTAGTGTCTACCTGCAGAATACCAGTGTAAAATCCCCACCTTACCTTCACAGGGTATACATATTACAGTCCCCTAATGTGTTTGTGCTCTGTACAGACATCTTAGATGATTCTCTTCTTGGAACATGCTGGAAGTAACTGATATACTTAATTGCACAAAGAACAACTAGCATGTAGTGCCAACCAGTGTCCCCTGATCTCTGAGTCATGTGACATGAAATTACATGAAAGGAGTTAGCATGGAAATGAGCAGTAACACTGTCATACACTGACTGACAGTGGACCAAACAGTGCTTGTTATGCTCATGGCCAAATCATGCGTACCTAACTGGTGGACCCCATTGAGTGTTACACTGTGCAGTGGATGACAGGAATATTACTTCCTCCACCTACCATGGCCTGACAAGGTATTTGACAATATAAATGTACAAAATGGAGTGACCAGTGTTGACCAAAACCACTAGTACAAAACACACACTGTCAGCAGTCAGGAAATCTCGAAAAGGTTTTCTTGTGTAGTCGAACACAAATAGCAGCAACCAAAGAATTCAGCAATAAAATCCACTTTAATAGTAAAACTGGAAAACCATCGGATTGAGTACTTTTATCTCCTAACTGCGGATTTCATCAGAATCAACACTCATTTCATTTGAACCTTATGCCCAACTACACAAACCTTCTGCTGAGATTTTTCTTCTACTTGTTGAAAAGAAGACCGCTGTCTCTTACTACATTTAGAGTTGAAGATGGAAAAGTTAAATACTCCAGGTACTGCTAACTTTGTTATTCACCTTGTTAAAAGGCATGGTTTCATGGCATCAGGCATTAGTTCACACTTGAAATCCACTTCAAACAAATCTGACTGAAAGTGGTTTGAGCAAAGGGAATGTTGGGGTTTCTTGCTCTGAATTTCCTCACAAACCTTTTAATGCTACCAACACTGGCACCACAACTGCATGCCTAAATAGTGCACAGTTCTACATCACAAGGAAACTGATAAAATGATACACCTTCTGGAAGGCTGTCTCTTCATATCTGGCACCCATATGCCACAGACTAAATTGTGGCTGTAGGTGATTATTAAGGTTTATAAATGATCAAGCTGTACTTCACAAAAAATGGTCCACCTACCATGGCCTGACAAGGTATTTGGCAATATTAGGCCAGGTCTTGCTGGCAACTGTGTAGGTTATCTACAGAGTGTTATGCCAACTGGTGAATAGGTAAGGGTCTGACAGTCATAATCAGGGAAGATAGCATTGGTTGACCTGCTCTGCAATGATGCCAGTCATCAGTGGATTTCCCCAGACATCATTAATGGCATAACCCTTCTAGCCATTCCCTGTCTTCAGTCACAGCCACTGTCAGTGATCTGTGACTGACTACACTAGCAGGTGATTGCATATCAGGAGCTGTCATTGAATCCCACATACAACCAACAGTTATCGGGGATGGCCTGAGACACACATTCAGTTGTCTGAGCCACTGACAAATACTAAATGCCAACAACTGCACAATATCTTTTGGAAAGTCATCCACACCTAGAAAATATAGTAGTGTCCGCACATCACACACAGTTGAGCCATTACTCATGGACTTAAGAACACAGAAAGTAATGTAGCCCTTGACTTTCAATGGCCAGTAAGATGTGGGGATGCATTCAATGTTGTACAACCTAAACAGAAAGGTATGTGATGTAAATAACAGACTGTTATTGTTATACTGAATGTGGCACTCATCACACCTATTGTTGTGCCCAATGGCACCCTTGCAATGTCACTACACAGGCATATCTTACAACTGTAGCAGCCACAAAGTTTCCATGGTACACCAATACACATTGCAGATAATATGTCCTGTGGTGTCTGTGTCAAGACCGTACATGTGTAGTCTGTCTCCTAAATGCTTTGGAGGGGATGTGTATGGCTGCCATACGGGGAGGTGCCAGATCCCATTGCGTACCTCCCATGTATCCATGACTGGACTGACACACTTATAAGGCATACCTTATGACTCTAATGTGTACAGTCAGAAAGTATCTGTGCAGTTGCCAATCACATTTACAGTAGCTACTGTGTTAATTGTCATATTGGTCAACATCTAAGCATTAGAGCCAAACTGCAATTAAACCCCCCCTCAACAAATATAGATATGACCTCCCCCTGCCTACGTTCACCAGGAATCCCTTAGTGGCTGAAAGTGGTTGTTTCACTGCAGGCCCTCCACCGGTGATGCCATGATCCCTGGCTACATCTGCTGCACTTTTGCATGCAGCATTGATCATGTCCATTGTGTAGTGTTGAACCTGCTCATATGTCCTGTTCTGATGATCTGTGGCATTCAGGTCACAGACAAGGTCAACCCACAGTGCTGCCTGGTGTTCCCTGTTATGTCTCCACCTGGACAGTTGGAGATCATAGTGTTGCCAGAGACCTTCAAGTATAATATCATTCTCTGCATCTGTAAAAGGTGCACTGTGTCTTGGGTACATGTTTCCTGAAGACAACAGAATGGGAACACATGTTGGTATCACATACATGGAAGTACACTATGTAGAGATACAGCAAGAAAAGAATGGCTGGCAGTATTCACTGCATGATCATACATCTCATATTCCACAGTGTCCAAACATCCAAAGCATGTGGATACAACTAAGATAATAGCGATAGCTATTCCTGTTTGTGCCTTGACAGATACTGCTGTATGATCATACGCCCAACACTGGAGTGTATTGTAGTGCATCACCTAGGGGAAGCCCCCTTGATAATATGTCAGGCCGACAGTGCCAACAAATAGCAATGTGCTATTACAACCACGATAAAGGGCAGTCCCATGAGACCAGTTTGCCACACTGACAAAAAATATTCTACCCTTTATGTAGTGTAAATCCACTGTAGGTATAACAAATGTGGAGATCAATGACATGTCATTATCATAGTTCTAAGAAAGGCTTAATGCTGTAATCCCCATCCCCCCTAAGTATATTCACACATATGCACCATGTTGTAAACAAAAAGGTTACATACCTGCTGGAATGAAAAACTCCTCTGTTGATATGTGGTGATATTTAAGTTTTTCCAAACCCATGTTCTGTGTGCAGAAAGTCTCATATAACCTGGTTCTGAATGGCCAGCATGTTTGCCTTTTTAACATGCTTCTCATTACCAGGTGATCGCCTCTTAACCAATCTGTGGTTCTGAAATGCTAATTGCAGCCAGCACAGCTGATTTGCAGTATCATCAGCCAATGACATACAACCACTGTACAAGATATAAGGCCCTCATGTAGATTAGAAGCCCTTTCTGATATGTTGTGCTGGACATTACTTGGGTGAGGAGACTACGTCATCACAGAGGGCGTGTCTCTAGCAGCTACTTTTGCACAGAGATGTGTGTGCTACAGGCTGCAGCTGCTGCTGCAGGTAATAGGCATAGACAGAGAGAGTGAACACTTTGGAGGACAACAAGCTGCAGCAATAACTGTGGGGGCTGTGTCTACCTTGTAGAGGCAGAGCCAGAATGAGGGTGCCCATTCCACTCCAGTTGAGGCATGTGTTTAAGGTAAGTATGTTAGGCAACAGTATCATTAACAGAGTACTAGGCAACGTGTTTGTTGTGTCCTTGAGTGACATAGGAGATAAATATAACATTATGGCCACCATTTGGACAACTGTCAGGCTATATGTTATACAGTCTGGTACTCATTTGGAATGTGTTTGCTGGCAGTCCATGTTACAAGCAGGGGCTTCATATGTGTAAGTTGGTTGTGCAGCTGTGCTAATCTGCACTGTGAGTTTGAAAGAATTGTGTACTGCATTCTGATATTAGTGGGCCTCATTTGCATTACCTGAGTTAAAATCCTCTGTGAATGCATATTAATACATGATGTGACACTTTATGCACTTATAGTTTTGCTATAGGGGTATGTGAAGTTTGTTCTTATCTGGGGGCCTGTGACTTCCATAACTGAAAAGCAGACATTTCACTTAAATCCATTGTGTGGATAAAGAGTGCATGACTCAGTCATTAATTGGTGGCTTAACAATAATGTAATTAAAATGCTACACACCACTGGATTTGAACCCAGGATTGTGTATGGCAAAATATACTGTTTACAAAGCATTTAACAGACTGAGCTACTGAGTTACTGTTACAGCAGGTGTATTTGCAAGATATAAGTTTAAACATACATGCTGTGACATACTTTTTTTACGTGCATGGCTTTGTATGGATGTATTTCTGCATCAGGGTTTCAGTTGAAGATGTATTTTGCCAGTAATGCCTTAGCAGGTGTATTTGTAAATATTGCTGATAAAAGGGGACATTTACCTGCTATGAGATACCTCACTTACATCCATTATTCTGTGTTTGGCTTTCTAGTGGTGTTCTCTTACACCAGACTCCAAGGTACCCTGCCAATTTTTCGTTACTCATTAAACAAGTTTGCGCGACATGGAGTGATGTGCAGCTCCACTTAAACATACTTAATAAGAATAACTTATAATTACTATGTTTTGCTTACACCACTTGTTTTAATTAACAACTGTGTGGTGTGGAAGGTTAATGCAGTGGTCTACAAGTGCAATGGTTTTGGGTTTGAAATATGAGACAGGTGTTTATTTTGTATGTGTGTATTATCATTTAAAACACATAAATCAACATATCTGCATTTAGTTGAGCTAACTGAAGCTGCACAAAGTGGTGTGTTGTGCAGCATTGTGCTAAAAATATATAAAGAAAAGAAAAAGGGGGAGCTGGGAAAGTGATAAAGTTGGGTGCAAACAAGGGAAAACATAGTGAAAGGCAGGTAGGTATGTGCGGTTAGGGCATAGGAAAGAACCATAGTTATCCACTTCTTGTACAGCAGCAATTGTACACTTTGACAGAATTTGTATATGACTTTGGACTCTCACCCCTAGAGAGAGGGGTGAGGACAACATAATTACATTGTTAAGCCAATTGGACTAAATTATGTGTGTCCAGTAGACACATGTGCAAAATGGAGAACTATGTATAGGATGACATCTTTTTTGGGACAGGTGCCCATTTTTTTTTTTTTGGCTTAAGGTGAGAGTGGAATGCTGGGGAAGGGACATATGTACATGTGGGGAAGGTAAGTTGGGTAGGTGAGAAAGTTTTTGCAGACGGACAAGACAGCAGACAGGGGTGGTGTGTGACATAAGAGGGGCTGAACAACTTGGATGGGGAGGATTTTGTGAACTCTCAGACCAATGTGCCTTCACATGGTAGCAGCATGTCTCACATCCTCACCCATGGGACTGTTGACACTGCTCTGTCACTGCTCCAGTGGTGGCAGTGGTGACGGATGGACTTTGGGACAAGCCTGCCCCACCAGGATGGCCAGCATGCTCTCCTTCTGACGCAGGCATCATCTAGAACCATGGTGGATGATACCGTGCACCAAGCCCAGCAGTTCATCATGGGTGACAACTCCCCCTCCACCACGGCTTCCAGACGGGGGCCCATCCACATCCCATGGGGTGGTACTACCTGATGCTGCAGGCACGGCCGGAGGAGGAACGGTTTGTGGGTCAAGAGGAACAGGCCAACCTTGACATGCTGTAGTAAAATAGTTATAACAATAAATTAAGGTTAGTAACAACCAAACCAATGTTAGTATTAACAGAATGGAACATGATATTTATTAATCCAAATACATATTAAGGTATATTATGCATAGCACAACATTAAGCAACATAACAGTAGGTATGTGAACAGCAAGCCAGTATGAATTAAAGCATAAGGCCAATAAAACAGTTTAACAAAATATGTTAATATTTAATGATAATGATAAAGAACAATAATAAATTAAAGAAGATATAGAGTGGGGAGAGAGAGAAAAACATACCATTAGTTACCTCGAAGGTAATATTACTGCACAGATACTACTACATACTTCTACAGTGTCAGTTGTGAGTATAGTGACTACAATTTCTCTATAGTTGATGTAGCACTTTATACCTCTCAAGCTGTTAGCATGGACAGTATGGGCCAAGCACTAAGAAATGCAGGCACACAACTATACAGAAAGATTTCTCATAATGTGGATTTACATAACTACCAAGGTGCTCTGTAAACAGATTTGAAAATATATTGCATTCCAGGTAATAATTTATCTGGTAATCATGGAACAGACAGATTAGGCAGTTGTAATTACATTATGAAAAATCATGACAGTTGTGAGGTATGTCTGTGTACATTAAGTAAACTAGATAGCCATCATGCCTTAGTTAGCAGGCATGGGAGTAGAACCCAAAAACTGTGACTTCAGGAGACATCTGCAAATAATGTAATAACTGACTGCAGCAACTTAGAACAGACATGCAAAGAGTATAGCCATAATGCAAATATTAAGACAGATTTATTTAGTTAAACACAATGCTGCTTAACACTGCATTGGTACTGGTGTTTATTATCTGTGAAGTCTACACAAAATACCTGCCCATAAAGTGGGCTACCTCACCAAATACCTTTTGTTCCTGCAGTGGGAGGAAAAGAGAGCATTATGTGACTGACAATGGCCTGGAGAGAGCCTTGAACCATACTATGAGTTGAGCAATACATTTTTCACGCCATTATTTTTGCATTCTACAGCTATTACATTTTTACACTTAACTGCACTGACATTAGAACAGACATGCAATGAATACAGCCCTGATGCAAATATTAAGACAGCCTTATTTATTAAAACACAATGCTACTTAGCACTTTATTAGCACTGGTGTTTATTATCTGTGAAGTCTACACGCAATATCTGCCCATAAAGTGGGCTACCTCACCAATATACCTTTTGTTCCTGGAGTTAGAGGAAAAGAGAGCATTTTATGTGAGTGACATTGGCCTGGAGCCAGCTTTCAGCCGTACAATGAGTTGAGCAATACATTTTTCAGGCTATTACATTTGCATTGTACAACTATTACAGTTTTACACTTGACTGCAGCAATCTTACCATACATATACAATGCACAGAGCTCTAGTGAAATTATATTATGACACCACAATCCTGCTGTACACCTTTTTGCTTACTGTTATTGGTATTGTTTACTGTTTATTGCAATACAGTTGTTATTAATTTATTGCATTACACTTCTAATTACCCATTTATTGTACTATAGTTTGTATTGGTTGTTCTTTATTGTAGTACAGTTTTTTTTTTTTATTTTTTAGTGTTTATTGCACTACACTTAGCATAATATATCCTTACTTATCACAATCACGGTGCAACCTGGCCAGCCACCCAGCATGGAACTGAACAATCCAAGCCCTCTCAATTGCAGCTGTTGGGAAGAAGCACACCATTATACATAGCAGTTTTGCACAGCTTCACCTTGCATTTTTGTAAAATACTGGAAACAATACTTACATATATCTGGGGAATATCCACCCCTCACCTCTTGGACCCAGGTGTCCAAAGTTCACCTCTTTCTATGTTTCAGGTCATCACAGTGGTAATGACAATGCTCACGAATGTGGGGGACACTAGAAGCACTGGAAAGTCCATGGCCATCCAATCCCAGGCCTCAGCCTTACATTCTGATCCCTGGTAATCACCCTGCAGCAGCCTAGGTTCATAACTGGTAGTATTAAGAGCCCAACAAAAACCCGGGACTCCTGCACACCGCATCCCTGTGCCCCAAAGTGTGCATCTTCACCAATACCACCTGGCATACTGTCAGACAGATTCCAATGAATGCTGCAGAATTCCTGCCTGTTGCCCTTAATATACTGTAAGCTGTTTTCCTGCCCTTACATGTAATTCAGCAACATTCAAAAAAGCACTGCAGCACTTAGCATTATCCAAGCCAGCGAAGCAGAGCTGAACATTGTGGAAACTCTCATAACTGAGGTTTTAGAGAAGCTTAGCAATGCACAAACAGTACTAACTGTTAATAATGTTTAAGCAGTGCTTAGCACTGCACAGCTCTTCCAAATGTAAAAGTTATATTTTTAAATTAAACAAACATTTAGATTACATTAAACAAATGGTATTTCTGCTAGGGACTCATACCCAGGACCTACAGAGCTAAAGGCGGTCACTCTACCCATTTAGCTACTTGGATAGTATACAAACTAGTGTACCTTTACATATGCTACTAAGGTACTGCAGCATGCCACAAAAATGGGCTTAAATGGGCTTAAACAAAAGCAAACATAAATAATTAATTATATCCAGTTTCTGTTTTTAGATGTCTGTCAGATGTCTTCTGTCTATGTGTACACACGGCTTGGCATTGCTTTGCTCCACATTGTGCTGTGCAAACCAATATTAAAAAAAACTAAAAAAAAAAAACACATAAAAAAAGATATCATAATTAATTACATCCGGTTTCTATTTTTAGATGTCCGGCAGGTGTCAGCTGTGTATGTTTAAGCACGGGTTGGCATTGCTGTGCTCCATGCCGCACCATGCAAATGGACATTAAATTAAAAAAATAAATAAATAATTCAAGAAATTAGACATTTAAAACCCAAACTATTAATTCACAGGACATTTCAACAGCAGCAGGGAACATTACAGGGAGAGTCACCATGTACATAACATCTGAACAGCCTCAACACTACACAGATTCAATATCACTGTTACTATGTTCTCTCTTGGCAGCACACCATGATTAATATGCATGGCATGCTAGTGAGGGGGAACCATGGCTGTGTACATGAGTAGATTCAGTGTAGGCTCTACATGGAGTTTACATGGATTTTATTGAATCTTGGGGCTTATTTACACATCTCTGTTAAATGCAAATGTGTGTGTGTGTGTGTGTGTGTGTGTGTGTGAGAGTGTGTGTCTATTTATACGTATATATATATATATATATATATATATATATATATATATATATATATATATATATTCACATTATACAGAAAGCTGATTTGGTAATTCAGTCCTATCCTTTTATGTGTGCAGTACGGTACAGTCCAGTCCAAGTATTCTGCTCATCTTGGAATTAACTAACTAGTGCCTTTAATTCTGCCATATTATTTTTGAAATTACTACAGTACATTTAGGTACTACTTTAGCTGCGGTGGTGGTGCTGTGGTAGTGTTGTCGCCTCACAGTAAGACGTTGTCCTGTTCAATTCTCAGCTAAAGCGTCTTCTGTGTGGAGACATGCGTGAATGGGCGTACCTTCGTTGAAGGTTGTGCATCAGGCCTGGCAAGCCGGTACATAAAAATCTACTGCCAATCATTAGCGGACAGGAGTTCTGCTCTGGCGACCCCTAACTGGGAAAAGCCGAAAGATACAACGACATTTGGGTGCTACTTTCTAAACATAGTTACAGTAGTGATATGTTCAAGAGTTCCATAATTAGTATGCCCTAGCATCCGACTGAAACTAGAAATTACTGAAGAAAAAGTTTCCCTTTTACTTGTGGTGAGACACAGATTGTAAGCATAGCTTTTCATTTTTGTATATCAAAAGGAGAGATTTATGTGTAGGCGTGTTTGTGAGAAAAGTGGTGGAAAATTCTGGTGTGAAAACAGTGACTCTGTGTACACATTTTATTAGAAGTTTCCATCTACAGTCCCCGGCACCTACTTGCAAATGCAATGAATGCTTCAATAATCCCCTTTTCTAACTGCTGATCTCTGTCACACACTAGCAAAACACTACCTAACATATTTAGAATATTAAGTGCCTCAAGCTTGCTGTATTTTTTAACTGTATGAAGTTAAGTACATGTGTAAAGGCAAACAGGAAAATGACAGAGACAGAAAAATTCCACATACCGGAAACATACTGTAAAGAAAAAACTGGAAAGACAGAAAAATTTACTAACAGGTGTAAACATGCAAGTGGAGGAAACAGTCCCAGAATCAAAGGGCATTGCTAATTTGTTATAAAACGAAGCAGTAAGGAACACATATGCTGGTAACTTCATGAATGCCATTGTGTTACAAATGAACAGGAAGAAGCCTTTCAACAGCTTGTGCTCTTCAGACTCTCGGCTATATTGTCAGCGTGCATTGTAGTTATATATAGAGTCATAGCTTGGATGACTTCATAATAACAGAAAAAGGAGTGCTTTATATGTCTTTTAACAGGAGTAGCATGGCTGCAGTTAAGGCCTAGGACACATGGAGTAGAGTATATGTATATGACTACACCTTCAGATTATTGTCTCACTGCTGTTTCACCTGAGATGACAGGAGTGTAGAACACCTGTTCACTAGAAAACTGCTTTGGTATAAAGGCAGCATTTGTTACAATACATATGCTGGATTTAGATTATAAAATATTAATGCGCTGTTAAAGAATAAAATACGTTTATTGCTTCTTTGTTGAAATAATAATTAAAAAAACGGGAAACATGACATTATTTAGGGTTTAGGAATGGTTTTAGGACTCTCCACATCCTTTTACTGGTTTTATCAATAGAAGGAAAACTTTGTACAGAAGGTGAATTACCCATTTTAAGTTATAATATCAGTGAATGTAGAGCTGAGGGAGTGTATTACATAACAGCTTTGCAAAAATTAACAAAATATTTTGCTAGTGGGAAATGCCACTAACAAAAGGTCTAGATGGTTCCTCCAAAACCAACATACTCCTATTATCTAACAAGACATATGCTTATAAAAGTCAACAAAAACTTTTAGAAAATATAAATAGATCTAGCTCCCAGCTGTCAAAGTACAGTGAATTATTTTATCCCCCACTCTAAAGCACAGAAAACAGACAGAAAATTATATTATTAATCTAATGGCCTGAGTAAAAAAAAAAAGTGTAGTTGACCCTTCTGTTGTATTCATGCATCACTGTGAATTTATTTTGTTATGTATTGATTGATTTGTTAACAAGATAGGTCATGTGCCATTTACATACGTAACCTGGGCAGGAGAAAATGTAATGTATATGGACAATTTATGGTAGCAAACCAACAATCATCTTTCTCTGAGGTAGAAAACAAATTAGAATATGTGAGGGAAACTTACACAGGCACAACAAGAATGCATAGATTGTACAAAGACAGTTACCAGAGGCCAGCACTGAACCCCTGGCTTGAGAAATGAACTAATGCTATCTTCACCACTTATCCACTGTGCAGCCTCATAGCAATTGGTATAGTAAATGTGGAGTCATTTTTGCAATATAAATAGTGAGGCATGGAAATTGGTAAAATAAACAAAGGGCTTCTGTAAAAGAAACATTTTAAAATTGGCAGTGTTGCCAGTCCAGTTTATGGGTAGGTCTAGGTCTACCTATACTGTTTTTATTTGCTGATGGTGGCCTCACCATCATGGATAAGTTATACCTGTTCACACTAAATCCTGCATTATTTATGGCCCTTTTTGGTGTACTGTATTATTATTTCAGATCATACAGTGAATTAGTTGTATTATAAAGCTGAGCACATCAGTCCTGGAATCAATGGGTCCTTGAATGCTCAATGAACTCTGCATTGATATTCATTTACAGGCTCAAAATGACAGGCTTTTAGGACTCTGTGATGACACATGCATAGTAAAATCTAGAATAATTTTACATAAACTGAAACACTTAATTTTATCACTTTCATTATTCAGTATGCAGCAGTCTCCATGGCCCTAAACCTGCCCTATATGCAAACAATGTCAGTTACCAGTGGTGGCTCATGGTATTGGACTGCAGGACTGCAGCCCCTCCAGCTAAAAGTAAAGGAAAAACAATAAAAAATAAATGTATTTAAAAAAAAGTACTGATTGGCTTAGTGGTTTCACTGGCTTGGCTACAGGGTACCTTGATGCACGCGAGTCCGACTGACTCGCTAAGTCCCAGAACTCGAACTATGCATGCATGCTCAGTGAGTTCCGTGTTTAAAAACAAAATAGTTTCTCTCAATCCAGACTACAGTTAAACCAGTCCGGATTAATAAATAAGTGTTTGCTGTACACATGTCCACAAGTCTTTGGGGTTATTAATCGCAGTGAATGGAAGGGGCTCGGACTGTCATGTCCACAGTCACGTACGTGACACGGCTGGCTGGATGGGTACTGATTGGTTCCAGGCTCTCTCTCTCTTCCCATGCTTTGCATTCTGGGAAAAAGAGAGCGAGCAATAGTATACTTTTGGTTTTTTGGGCACCTGAGTGGAGTTAATTTAATTGGAGGAGTGGAGTCTCCGTGGACACAGGCAGCAGAGCAGTGCACCTTGACCTGGCTGGTGTAGAAGAAAAAAGAGGCCAGCACTTCAAAGAACAGAAGGAGGAAAGGAACTGAAATAAGCAGGATAGTGAAGGGGGATGTAACATGTAACTTGTAGAATAAGATTTTTTTTTGGCTTTATTAGTTCTTCATCGTTGTAAAGTATTTGGTAAATAGCAGGTTAGTGAAGGTGAAGCGGATACAGAAAAAGTTATAACTTGTAGAATGTTTTTTTTTTTTTGACTTTATTAATTCTTAGTTGTTGTACTTGATAAATAGCAGGTTAGTGAAGGTGAAGGGGGATACAAAAAAGTTGTAACATATATAATAAGATTTATTTTTATTGTTGGCTTTATTAATTCTTAGCAGTATTTGGTAAATAGCAGGTTAGTGAAGGTGAAGGGGGATACAAAAAAATGGTAGAATAGGATTTTTTGTATTGTTTTCTTTGTTGCAATAATATAATTCTTAGTTGTACTTGGTGGCTTGCTTACATTATTATAGAAATTAATAGATTAAAACTGTCTTGAGTTTTAAGATGGCAAAGAAAAGTTCTAAATCAGTGATGTTCAGACCTCTGTCTCTGTGTGCGTTCATGTGCATGTGTGTGTGTGTGTGTGTGTGTGTGTGTGTGTGTGTGTGTGTGTGTGTGTGTGTGTGTGTGTGTGTGTGTGTGTAAGTATTGGCTCCCAGCTGTAGTGTGTGGCTATTTTATATTTTTGTATTACATTTTTGGTCCGTTTCTCAGAAAATTGTGGTTTTCTGGCAAATTAGTGGCAAATCATTAAATATTGAAGTTAGAAAATAATGACAGGCATTTGCGTTTCAGATTTCCTAGCATTTAGAAAATTTATACTAATACAAGACATTCTATTCTATTTTATTTCTAAGTTTATAAGAGCAATATTTAAAAATTGTCCTTATTTTGGGGTCTTTGTCCCACTTCTATTTATGGCTTTATCCAGATTTCTTGCTCTGAGGTTGGCAGGTATGACAAATGTGTCAGGGCCATCACCGTTTACCAGAGAAATTTCAAATTGTGTCATACTTGTTGTACCCCACTCCCCCATGTAGTGACTCTGGATGTGTCCAAGCAAGGCAAGAAGCAATTATGCAGTGTAAGTGTCCAGAGTATCCCCCCATCCAAGGTAGACACAAGTAGTACAATGGCTTTTCATCTGTTCTTGATTTTGCAGAATGTTTTGGTTTTCTGTCATATTTTTATACTGTTGATTTATGCTTCTTTTCATTCAGAAAATGTGTGTTGTTGCAGTGCCTGTTGCTCTTTGTTTAAGTAGCAGTGCTTTAATGACCACCAGGAAGCTTGTCTTAGATTGTAAGATACAAGTAAGCTTTAATAAGCAAATTATTAAAGAATTATCAGCACTGAATGCATTTTTGTTGTTGCCATGCAGACAATATTTACGTAACTAGATAAGGTAAAAGTCTTAGGTATTGAAATGCATATGACAGTATTTGTAATAAAGGACAGGATTACAGTATTTTCAAAAGCTTATGCCATTTGTTGGAAACTTGCAGTGATCTTTGCAGGATTTACTGTAAACTAAACAGACTGCTAATCTATCATGTGTGGTCCATAACCTCTGCAGTAATCCTTTAAGCAATTTATCTTGAGCTTGTTTCTTGTTTGCTGTTAATTTTTATTTTGATCATGTTTCCTCATGAAACAAGTAGATAGTTGTTGTCAGGCAGAGGTCTTTTTTGGATAAGAAATATTTTCACAAGTGAGGGTACCACAGAGATTGCTACTTTCAGCGTGTTACTTGGTACTTTTATAAAGCTGAATATGTATTACAATTAGAACTGCAGTGCAAGGAGAAGTGGTTTGAGTTGAGTGCTGCTTGTATTTTTTAGACTTGATTTTGACTGGCATTCCAGTAATGTATTTAAAAAGTAATTTATTTGTTCATGCCTTACAACCTTTTTGTTTCCATCTAGATATTAAGTTAGCTGTCATGTAGCCAATGCATTTAAATATTTTTTTCTTCTACACTTCATTTTGTCTTGATTGGACTCTCATAATGACGGTTTGGCACCCTGGGCAGCGTATTTAATTAAAGTCCCAGTTTTTGTGGTTTTGAGCATAGCTGCACCCCTTCCTCATTGGCTACACCCCTTACCATTGGCTCCACCCATTCTGCTGTCTCCTGCAGCCCCCCCCCCCTATGATTTGAAGTTACCAGCCACCACTATCAATTACAATTATTTTTTTATTGATGACAATTTATATATTTTTAAAACTTCAGCATATATCAGACACTGAATGTAATTTTACATTAAAACTACAGGGATGAGTTTCACAAAATGCATTAAATTCATTGTTATGATGTGTATCTCTAACTGCTTATACATTTTCTTCCTCCCTTTCAGTATCTTCCTTGTTTTTTGATTGCCCCTTAACAAATATGTGGTTCTGAAATGCTAATTGCAGCCAACACAGCTGATTTGCACTAACATCGGTCAATGACATGTATCCACTGTACAAGATATAAGGCCTTCATGTAGATTAGAAGCCCTTTCTGATATGTTATGCTGGACATTGCTCTGGTGAGGAGACTACGTCATCACAGAGGGTAGGTCTGCTACTTTTGCACAGAGATGTGTGTGCTACAGGCTGCAACTCCTGCTGCAGGTAATAGGCATAGGCAGAAAGTGTGAACATTGTGGAGGTCAACAAGCTGTAGGAATAACTGTGGGGGCTGTGTCAGCCTTGTTATAGAGGCAGAGCCAGAGTGAGGGTGCCCATTCCAATCCAGTTGAGGCATGTGCTTAAGGTAAGTATGTTAGGCAACAGTATCATTAACAGAGTACTAGGCAACATGTTTGTTGTGTCCTTGAGTGACATAGGGGATAAATATAACATTATGTCCACCATTTGGGCAAATGTCAAGCCACGTCTTAAAGTCTGGTACTCATTTGGAATGTGTTTGCTGGCAGTCTATGTCACAAGCAG
Organism: Protopterus annectens; assembly: GCF_019279795.1. NCBI lineage: Eukaryota > Metazoa > Chordata > Ceratodontiformes > Protopteridae > Protopterus > Protopterus annectens. The sequence continues at coordinate 428,980,184 of NC_056744.1, read as the reverse complement.
GGGCTTCATATGTGTATGTTGGTTGTGCAGCTGTGCTAATCTGCACTGTGAGTTTGAAAGGATTGTGTACTGCACTCTGATATTAGTGGGCCTCATTTGCATTACCTGAGTTCAAATCCTCTGTGAATGCATATAACTGCATGATGTGACAGTTTATGGACTTATAATTTTGCTATAGGGATATGTGAAGTTTATTCCTATCTGCAGGCCTGTGAATTCCATCACTGAAAAGCAGGCATTTCACTTAAATGCACTGTGTGGGTAAAGAGTGGATGACTCAGTCATTAATTGGTGGCTTCACAATAATGTAATTTAAATGCTACACACCACTGGATTTGAACCCAGGACCGTGTAACGCAAAACATACTGTTTACAAAGCATCTAACAGACTGAGCTACTGAGTCACTTTTACAGCAGGTATATTTGCAAGATATAAGTACAAATATACAGGTTGTGACATACTTTTTTTATAGCCATCATTATGCGCATGGCTTTATATGAATGTATTTCTGCATCAGAGTTCCAGTTGAAGATGTATTTTGTCAGTAATGCCTTAGCAGGTGTATTTGTAAATATTGCTGATAAAAGGGGACATTTACCTGCTATGAGAGACCTCACTTACATCCATTATTCTGTGTTTGGCTTTCTAGTGGTGTTGTCTTAGACCAGACTGCAAGGTACCCTGCCAATATTTCATTACTCATTAAACAAGTTTGCACAACATGGAGTGATGTGCAGCTCCACTTAAACATGCTTAATGAGTGTAACTTGCAATTACTGTTTTGCTTAACCCACCTGTTTTAATTAACAGCTGTGTGGCTTGGAAGGTTAATGCAGTGGTCTACTGTTGCGATGGGCTTGGGTTTGAAATACGGGATAGGTGTTTATTTTGTACATGTGTATAATTTAAAACACATAAATCAATATATCTGCATTTAACTGAGCTAAGTGAATCTGCGCAATGTGGTGTGTTGTGCAGCATTGTGCTAAATATATATAAATAAAAGAAAAAGGGAGAGCTTGGAAAGTGGTAAAATGGGGTGCAAACAAGGGAAAACATAGTGAAAGGCAGGTAGGTACATGCAGTTATGGTGTAGGAAAGAACCATAGTCATCCACTTCTTGTACAGTAACAATTGTACACTTTGACAGAATTTGTAGGTGACTTTGGACTCTCACCCCCCAAGGAGAGGGGTGAGGACAACATAATTACATCGTTAAGCCAAATGGACTAAATTATGTGCGTCCAGTAGATACATGTGCAAAATGGAGAACTATGTATAGGATGGCATTTTGGGGGGGGGGGGGCAGGTGCCCATTGTTTTGTTTTTGTTTTTTTTTTTAGCTTAAGATGAGAGTGGAATGCTGGGAAAGGGAGATATGTACATATGGGAAAGGTATGTTGGGTAGGTGCGGAAGTTTTTGCAGACAGACAAGACAGCAGATGGGGTGGTATATGACATAAGAGAGGCTAAACACCTTGGATAGGGAGGATGTTGTGAAATCTCAGTCCAATGTGCCTCCACAAGGTAGCAGCATGTCTCACATCCTCACCCATGGGACTGTCGACACTGCTCTGTCACTGCTCCAATGGTGGCAGTGGTGAAGGATTGGCTCTGGGATGAGCCTGCCCCACCAGGGTGGCCAACATTCTCTCCATCTGACGCAGGCATCATCTAAAACCATGGGGGATGATCCCATGCACTAAATATGGCAGTTCATCATGGGTGACACCTCCTCCTCCACCACTGCTACCAGAGGGGGGGCCCATCCACATCCCATGGGGTGGTACTACCCAATGCTGCAGGTAGTGCAGGGTCAGCAGAGGGGGAACCACCAGGCTGGGTTCCAGATGTGCTGGTACCCATTACCATGGCCGGAGGAGGAAAGGTAGGCAGTTGAAGAGGAACCGGCCTACCTTGACGTACTGTAGTAAAGTAGTTATAACAATAAATTAAGGTTAGTAATAACCAAAACAATGTTAGTATTAACAGAATGGAACATCATATTTATTAATCCAAATACATATTAAGGTATATTATGTGGAGCACAACATTAAGTAACATAACAGTAAGAATGTTAACAGCAAGCTAGTATGAATTAAACAGGAAGGCCAACAAAATAGTTTAACAAAATATGTTAATATTAAAATCATAATAATAAATAACAATAATGAATTAAAGAAGATGAGGGGTGGGGAGAGAGAGAAAAACATACCATTAGTTACCTCACATGTAATATTACTACACAGATACTACTACATACTTTTACAGTGGTACAGTGTCAGTTGTGAGTATAGTGACTACAATTCCTCTATAGTTGATGTAGCACTTAAATACCTAACCAAGCAAGGAGATGAAACAAAGAGTGAACACACGTTACTAAAACCACCACAAAAGTTCACTCTGGAAGCTACTTAAATACCTGTCAAGCTGTTAGCATGGACAGTATGGGCTGTGAAGGCTGCCAGCCTAGCCAGATAGAATTGTGCAGATAATTCTATCATTTGTAAATATAAATGTTGAAATACAGGCTTGTTTTCTTAATTGAAAGAATATGTTCTGAAATGTTGAACTTTAAACAATGTAAACAAAGCTAAGTCAAGCATTTCCTGTCTGTCCTTTGAAGTTGAAATTATTTCATGTGTGTCCACTTTGAAGTTAGAATTTGGAGTTGATGAGTCTGGAGTGAAGCATCCTGCCTATTGTTTTAACTTAAGGAATAATTACTAGAGTTTACATGTGGAATGTCTTTTATTGATGTATTTTTATGCAGGTGCAAGATAACATTTATGTAGTATCTGTTAGCCTGGGAACACCAGGAAAGTGTGAAATGATGTAATGGGAACAAGGACTGCAATAACAATTTAAACAGAGAGAATCAGAAGCCATTAAGCATTTTTGTCTTGACCATCTAACTCACAGCACTGTCTTGCTCTAGATGTAAGTTATCTTAGATATGTGTTGTCTTTTAGAAATAGCTAGGAACTAGAAAGATTAGACTAAGTGTTTTTCTGTGATGTCAGAACTGTACAACTGAATTATTTTAAGTATTTCTGTGTGATCTCTGAAGTCTTGACTAGCACTGTGTAGTAGAAAGTATTGTCTTGTGGTTTTAATTATTTATTATTAAATATTTTAAAACCTTTTAACTGTGGCTGGTTTGTGTAGGGATAATTTAAGCTCTTTAGAGTACTTGTATGCCTTTGGTAAAATTGTACAAAGCCACTCCTATAGCTTTTATCCTGGGCTATACTACCAATTGGATAATAATATTGCACAGTAATAACTGGAAACCCTTTTAAGGGCCTTTGAGTAGCTGATAATTATTAGTGGGTGGTGGCAGCTGGTGCTACTGTATAGTCTGGGAAAAAGTGGCACAGCTAGAGAACCTGTGCCAACCTTCCCCAGAAGTGTCTGTTTGTTTGTATAAACTCTTCTCAAAGTGTGTGTGTCAGCTATTTGGGCAGAGACACGAAGCACTGGTTGGACATAGAGGGTGCTAGAGGTTTTAGCTTGCCCACTTGGCTGAGATCTGGACCCTACAACTGTGCCAGTGGGATGTCTTATTGGTGACCTGGAGAGCAAGGGAGTGACCAGCCCTGGACTGACTGTGATCTCTGTGTGCTCTTAAGGGAAATTGCACATTACTGTGTGTATTTGTCATCCTTTCCTCATATATGAGACACCCTCTCTGGTGTTAGTGATGAGGATTGAGGCTCCTTGATTGCTGGGTCAGGGCATGGGCATCACATATTAATTGTTTAGCAGCGGTGGGATATCCCCATCACATGTTAAATAGTTGGCAAATATTATATGGCTTGTAGTGGTGTGGGTAGAGTGAATCCTGTAGCTTGTGTACAGTGAGCTTTGTAGGTGTTTTTGTACTCTAAAATAGCCACACAGTGAATACTCAGAGTTCAGATTACAATTTTTTTATTTCTTTTGTTAGCTTAGTCAGGGTGAGCAGGCAGCATTTCAGCAGAGGAGTATGGAAAGCTGACAAGGAGCCAGCTGGCAGAGATGTGCCAGGCTAGGTTACTGGAGCATGGAAATCTGACTAAAGCAGACCTGATTGCAGCCTTGGTTACAGCTGCATCAGAAAACAGCAACCAAGAGGACAATCAGACTGTCAGTGGAGATATAATACCCTTGGAGAACAGACAGCTCAACCTTTCTGCATTGGACTTAAAAATCCAGCTGGAGCTGAATATACTTGAGTTGGAGGCCAGGCGTGTGGAATTAGAAGCAGCTGAGAGACTGAGGCATCTAGAGTGAGGAGAATGAGAAACTGCTACTCCTTGAAGCTGAACAAAAACAGAGGCAGAGGCAGCATGATAAGGAGATGCTGGCTATTCACCAGAGTCATGGAGGTAAGAGGGAAGGGAGTAACTGGACCACAGAAGCACAAAAGGTCAGTAAATTTCTTCTGCAGTTTAAAGAGGGGGATAATTTTGAAAGTTTCATTCATATGTTTTAGAGGGTATGTAAACAGTATGAAGTTGACCAAGGGCTCTGTGTACGGTTCCTGACCCCCTTACTCCATGGTAAAGCTGTAACTGTACTGTCTAAAATGTCTGACATTGCATGTTTTGATCATACTGCTGTTAAGAAATGTATTTATTAATTTATTTATTTGCAGTTTGTTAACCAGGATAGTCCATTGGACCAATAAGAAACCATTTTCAATGGAGTCCTGGGGAGAAAAGCTCCAAAACAAAGGTTACAAAAAGATTACAGCAGTTTACAATTTCAGTCATTTGTGGGTTCAAGACAAAACAAAAAATAAGCAATTACAATGCAATTTTTAGGTTTCATTTTGTAGAAAACCAATATTTAAACAGGTACAATAAAAATTATTAGGTTACATTTTGTAGAAAAACAAAACATTGCTTTAGTAAATATACAGTTTCTTGAAATGGAATAGTAGGATTTGAGAATTATAAGAGGTTATTTACAGTTGGCTTATTATTTGGTGTCTGGTAATATATGATATAGTTGCCTGTAGGAAGTGGAGAATAGGCTATGAGGCATGGGAACAGGAGCATTCCCACCTGGATGTTAGCTGTGAGTGCAGTGATTTTTTAGAACTGTCCAAGATAACACCTAAAATGCATAGGAAAAAGTTTCATGAGCATAGATGCAAGGCAGATGAAAGTGTGTGTGAATATGTTGCTGAATTGAGCATTTATTTCCATAGGTGGGTGAGTGGATGTCAGGTCACCACTTTTGAAAGGCTGGCAGACATTTTGGTGAAGGAACAAGCCCTTAGCACTTTGCCTGAGGACATGAGAATCCGGTTAGCTGATAGACAATGTGCTACTTCAGATGAGTTGGAGAAGAAGGGAGACCTATACTTGGCAGGCAGGGCAGCCCTGCACAGGAAAGGGATCCCCAGTACTGCTCATGGGTCTAAGGGAATCCATGGTGGGCAGCACAGACTGTTCCAAAAGAATCTGCCAGTTGCAGGGGAAGCCACTAGTCCAGGTACATGTCCAGGAGCTAGGGTTAAATGTTTTGAATGCAACCAGCGGGGCCATGTGGCATACAGGTGTCCATGGAGGCAAGGTGGGGAACCAAAGGTGAGAGAGCCAGTAAGTGGGAAAGACAAAATGCCAATAGTAGGTTGTCTTGAGACAACAGGGATACTAAACTACCATCCTGCAGATGTCCTGAGAGGGAAGGATTTGGATGAGGCAGTACCATGTGCTTATGCAGTTACACGCAGTCAGGCTAGGAGACAAGCATGTAGGTCTGGTAGCCTGGGGGGGACCCAGACAGACTCCAAACCTGCAGCCAGGACTGGTGAGGTGGTTACTTCAGGGAGGGAACTATTCTGTAGCAGTGAGACTGAATGTGAGCCACAGCTGCTTGTAGGTACTGATGTTCCCTTGGAAAGAGTGACTCCAAAGGTAGAGGTGAGTAGTAGTACCCAGGCTGACAGTGAGGCACCACTGTCAGAGGATGCCAGACTTCCTGTGGAAGGGAAGCTGGAAAGGGTTACAAGGAGAGAATTGAGACAGGCTCAGCTCTCACACCCTGCATTGCAAGGCCTGAGGCAGGTAGCTAGGGAGATACCTGATTCTCAAGGAAAGGGGAAATCTGTATATTGGGACAAAAGGTTACTATACAGAGAGTGGACCCCTGAGGGAGGGCTAGAAGGTGAGAGAGTACAGCAGTTACTAGTGCCTAGGGCCTACCATCTGGAGCTTCTAGCCATAACCAATGATATTCACTTTGCAGGTCACATGGGCATAAAATGTACAAAGAGGCATAACATGCAGAACTTCTATTGGCCTGGAATTTGCATAGATGTAACAGGGTATTGCAGGACCTATGAGCAATGCCAAAAGGTAGGCAAGGCAGGAGACAAGGTGAGAGCTCCCTTGATGCCTTTGCCTGTGATTGAGGAGCCATTTCAGAGAGTAGCTATGGATATTGTGGGTCCTCTGAGTACCCCAAGTTACACAGGGAAAAAGTATATCCTAGTGGTAGTGGATTATGCTACATGATACCCTGAGGCAGTGGCTTTGTCCTCCATTGAGGCAGAGAAGGTGGCAAATGCTTTGTTAGAGATTTTCATCAGGGTAGGTTTCCCAAAAGAAATATTGACTGACAGAGGTGCCAATTTCATGTCAGACCTCTTGTCTGTGGAAGTCCTGTGGTGTGAAGCACATGAAGGCCACCCCCTACCATCCACAGACTAACGGTCTTAGTGAGAGGTTAAACTCTACAATCAAGTCCATGCTACAGGCATTTGCAGATCAGTTTAAGAGGGAATGGGACAAATATCTGCCCCATCTGTTGTTTGCTTACAGAGAAGTTCCCCAGAAATCCTCAGGGTTTTCACCCTTTGAGTTGCTGTATGGGCATAGGGTAAGGGCACCTCTAGATTTAATTCGAGGTGAGTGGGAAGGTGAGTGCGAGTCTCACAAGGAGTCTGTTGTGGCATATGTCCTAAACCTCAGGACAAGGCTCATGGAACTCATGGGCTTGGCCCAGGAAAACCTGGCAGAAGCCCAACAACAGAAAAAGGTGTAGTATGAAAGGAATGCTCAAGCTAGAGTATACTGTGGGGCAGCAGGTAATGGTTCTCATTCCTGTCAGACACAACAAGCTGCAAGCAGCTTCGGAGGGACCCTACAAGGTGGTAAGAAAGGTAAGTGATGTTAACTACATGGTGGAACTGCTAGGCATACAGCAGGGGCACAAATTTTACCATGTTAACATGATGAAACTTTACCATGATAGGGAGACCATTGTGCTGAGCATTTGCAGTGGATGCAGGCAGAGTCTGAGGGAGATTTGGAGACTGATCTCCTCAGTGAGGCTTGGGCTGACACCTCAGTGGAAGGGGTAGCAGTGTCCCAGTAGCTATCTTCTACCAAGGATCGAGAAATCCGAGCAGTGTTGCAGGAATTTGGGGACACATTCACTGGGAAACCAGATTGTGCCCACCTGGTGCAGCACCAGGTGGATTCAGGACCCCAAAGGCCTATTAGGCAGCCCCCTTATAGAGTGCCTGAGAGAGTCAAACAGACTCTGAGGGAGGAGGTACAGGAAATGTTGGCACTAGGGGTGATTCAAGGCTCCAACAGTCCCTGGGCCTCCCCAGTGGTGCTGGTGCCAAAGAAGGATGGCAGCACAGGGTTCTGTGTGGACTACAGGAAATTAAATAGTCACACAGAGTCAGACGCTTACCCCATGCTTAAGACAGATGAGGCCCTAGACCAGCTGGGTGTGGCTAAGTATCTTACAACCATTGATCTTACCAAGGGTTACTGACAGGTGCCTTTGACCCGCAGTGCTAGAAAGAAGTCAGCCTTTATGACTCCTTTTGGCTTGTATGAGTTCCTCCGGGATGAGGAATGCCCCAGCGACTTTTCAGAGGCTGGTTAATAATATCCTAGCAGGAGCAGGAGGGTTTGCCCTTGCTTAACTAGATGATATTGCCATCTACAGCCATTCCTGGCCAGAGCACCTTCAGCAAGTCAGGGAGATGTTGGGCAGACTACAGAGGGCAGGGTTGACCATTAAGCCGAGCAAATATCAGGTGGATATGGCGGAGGTCTCCTACCTAGGACATAGAGTGGGGAGTGGTAAGATAAGGCCAGAACCTGCCAAAGTGGAAGCCATTCAGGCATGGCCTGCACCTGTTATTAAAATGCAGGTGAGGGAATTTTTAGGGACAGCAGGGTACTATAGAAAGTTCATCCCCAGTTATAGTACCATAGCTGCTCCCCTCACAGACCTGACAAGGAAGAACAAGCCAGATAAGATAGTGTGGACCCCAGCATGTGAGAAGGCATTCCAGAAGCTTAAAGAAGCTTGGGGAGGACCCTCCTGTGTGAATCAGTCTAGTTTACAGCAAAGAATTTGTTGTGCAGGTGGATGCTTCAAACCATGGGGTGAGGGCTGTACGTAGTCAGATTTCCTCAGAGGAGGAAAAGTACCCAGTGGTTTATCTCAGTCATAGGCTCCAACCCAAGAAGGAATGCTATGCAGCTGTAGAAAAGGAATGTCTAGCCATAGTGTAAGCACTGCATAAACTTCAGCCTTATTTATATGGAAGGAAATTCACTGTTATGACAGATCACAACCCCCTAACATGGTTAAACAGAGCGAGCTAGCAAAATGCCAATTTGCTAAGATGGATCCCAGGATTGCAAGCATATAAGTCAGTGTAGCACCGCAGTAGGATTAACAATGCCAATACAGATGGGCTCTCAAGACAGGGAATGGGGTGAGGTACACTCAGATAGTCCTAACCCTCTCAAGTGGCATTTCTCAAGGGTCACTTGAAAAACTAGCTTGAGTTGTCTGGGGGGGGATGTGAAGTCAGCCAGCCTAGCCAGATAGAATTGTGTAGATAATTTTATCATTTGTAAATATAAATGTTGAAATACAGGCTTGTTTTCTTAATTGAAAAAATATGCTGTGAAATGTTGAACTTTAAACAATGTAGCAATATTGTCCTCTGCTGTAAAGAAAGCTAAGTCAAGCATTTCTTGTCTGCCCTTTGAAGTTGAAATGATTTCATGTGTGTCCCCTTTGAAGTTAGAATTTGGAGTTGATGAGTCTGGAGTGAAGCATCCTGCCTATTTTTTTAACTTAAAGAATAATTACTACAGTTTACATATGGAATGTCTTTTATTGATGTAGTTTCCTGCAAGTGCAGGATAACAATTATGTGTATCTCTTAGCCTGGGAACACCAGGAAAGTGTGAAATGATGTAATGGAAACAAGGACTGCAATAGCAATTTAAACAGAGGGAATCAGAAGGAATTAAGCATTTTTGTCTTGACCATCTAACTCACAGCATTGTCTTACTCTAGATGTAAGTTATCTTAGATTTGTGTTTTCTTTTAGAAATAGCTAGGAACTAGAAAGATTAGACTAAGTGTTTTCTCTGTGATGACAGAACTGTACTTCTGAATTATTTTAAGTATTTCTGTGTGATCTCTAAAGTCTTGACTAGCACTGTGTAGTGGAAAGTATTGTCTTGTGGTTTTAATTATTTATTATTAAATATATTACAACCTTTTAACTGTGGCTAGTTTGTGTAGAGATAATTTAAGCTCTTTAGAATACTTGCATGCCTTTAGTAAAATTGTAGAAAGCCACTCCTATAGCTTTAGCCCTGGGCTATGCTACCAATTGGATAACAATATTGCACAGTAATAATTGGTCACCCTTTTAAGGGCCTTTGAGTAGCTGATAATTATTAGTAGCTGGTGGCAGCTCGTACTACTGTATAGTCTGGGAGAAAGGGGCACAGCTGGAGAACCTGTGTCAGCCTTCCCCAGAAGTGTCTGTGTGGTTGTATAAACTCTTTTCAAAGTGTGTGTGTATCAACTACTTGGGCAGGGACATGAAGCACTGGTTGGACAGAGAGGGTGCTAGAGGTTTTAGCTTGTTTGCTAGGCTGAGATCTAGACCCTATAGCTGTGCCAGTGGGGAGTCTTATTGCGGACCTGGAGAGCAAGGGAGTGACCAGCCCCAGACTGACTGTGATCTCTGTGTGCTCTTAAGGGAAACTGCACCTTACTGTGTGTATTAGTTGTCCTTTCCTCATATATGAGACTCCCTCTCTGGTGTTAGCGGTGAGAATTGAGCTCCTTGATTGCTGGGCCAGGGCACGGGTGTCACATAAGCCATGCACTAAGAAATGCAGGTACACAATTACACAGAATGGTTTCACATAATGTGGACTTACATAACTGCCAAGGTGTTCTGTAAACAGATTTGAAAATATATTGCATATAAGGTAATCATTTATCTGGTAATGATGGAACAGGCAGATTAGGCAGTTATAATTACATTATGAAAAATCATGACAGCTGACAGGGGTATTTGTGTACATTAAGTAAACTAGATAGCCGTCATACCTTAGTTGGCAGGCATGGGAATAGAACCCAAAAACTGTAACAGCAGGGGACATCTGCAAATAATATAACAACTGACTGCAGCAACTTAGAACAGACATGCAAAGAATACAGCCGTAATGCAAATATTAAGACAGATGTATTAAGTTAAACACAATGCTGCTTATTGTATTGGTACTGGTGTTTATTACCTGTGAAGTCTACATATAATATCTGCCCATAAATTGGACTATCTTACCAAATACCTTTTGTTCCTGCAATGGGAGGAAAAGAGAACATTATGTGACTGACATTGGCCTGGAGAGAGCCTTGAACCATACTATAAGTTGAGCAATACATGTTTCACGGCATTATTTTTGCATTCTAAAGCTATTAGAGTGTTATACTTAACTGCAGTGACATTAGAACAGGCATGCAATGAATACAGCCCTGATGCAAATATTAAGACAGACTTATTTAGGAAAACACAATGCTACTTAGCACTTTATTAGTACTGGTTTTTATTATCTGTGAAGTATACACACAATATCTGCCCATAAAGTGGGCTACCTCACCCATATACCTTTTGTTCCTGGAGTTGGAAAAAAAGAGAGCATTATGTGACTGACATTGGCCTGGAGACAGCCTTAAACCATACCATGAGTTGAGCAATACATTTTCAGGCTATTACATTTGCATTGTACAACTATTACAGTTTTACACTTGACTGCAGCAATCTTACCATACATATACAATGCCCAGAGCTCAAGTGCAATTATCTTATGACACCACTATCCTGCTGTACACCTTTTTGCTTACTGTTATTGGTATTGTTTACTGTTTATTGCAATACAGTTGTCATTGCTCATTTATTGCACCAAATTTCTAATTGCCCATTTATTGCACTATAGTTTATATTGTTTGTTCTTTCTTGCAGTACAGTTTATTTTTTTATTTTTTATTGTTTATTGCACTACAGTTAGCATAATATATCTTTACTTATCACAATCATGGTGCAACCTGGCCAGCCACCCTGTCTGAAACTGAACATTGCAAGCCCTCTCAGCTGCAGCTGTTGGGAATAAGCACACCATTAAACATAGCAGTTTTGCACAGATTCACCTTGCATTTTAGTAAAATATCCAACCCTCACTTCTTGAACCCAGGTGACCAAAGTTCACCTCTTTCTACATTTCAGGTCATCACAGTAGTAACGACACTGCTTAAAAATGCGGGGGACATCAGTAGCACTGGTAAGATCCATGAACAACCAATCCTAGCCCTCAAACTTATATTCTGATCCCTGCTAATTACCCTGCAGCAGCCTAGGTTCATAATTGGTACTATCAAGAGCCCAACAAAAACCCGGGACTCCTGCACACCCCATCTCTGTGCCCAAAAGCGTGCACCCTTGCCAACACCACCTGGCATACTGTCAATTAGATAGACTCCAATAAATGCTGCAGAATTCCTGCCTATTGCCCTTAATATACTGTAAGCTGTTTTTCTGTCCTTACAGGTAATTCATCAACATTCAAAAAAGCACTGCAGCACTTAGCATCATGCAAACCAGCGAAGCAGAGCTGACCATTGTGGAAACTCTCACAATCAAGGTTTTAGAGAAGCTTAGCAATGCACAAACAGTACTAACTGTTAATAATGTTTAAGCAGTGCTTAGCACTGCACAGCTCTTCCAAATGTAAAAGTTATATTTTTAAATTAAACAAACATTTAGATTACATTAAACAAATGGTATTTCTGCTAGGGACTCATACCCAGGACCTACAGAGCTAAAGGCGGTCACTCTACCCATTTAGCTACTTGGATAGTATACAAACTAGTGTACCTTTACATATGCTACTAAGGTACTGCAGCATGCCACACAAATTGGCTTACACTGGCTTAAACAAAAGCAAAAATAAATAATTAATTACATCCAGTTTCTGTTTTTAGATGTCTGGCAGATGTCTTCTGTCTATTTGTAAGCACAGCTTGACATTGCTTTGCTCCGCATTGCGCTGTGCAAACAGACATTAAAAAAAAAAAAAAAAAAAAAAAACACATAAAAAAACAGATATCTTAATTAATTACATCCGGTTTCTATTTTTCGATATCTGGCAGGTGTCAGCTGTTTATGTTTAAACACGGGTTGGCTTTGCTCTGTGCTGCGCCATGCAAATGGACATTAAATTAAAAAAATAAATAAATGATTCAAGAAAAATTAGACATTTAAAACACAAACTAGTAATTCATAGGACATTTCAACAGCAGCAGGGAACATTACAGGGAGAGTCACCATGTAGATAACATCTGATCAGCCTCAACACTACACAGATTCAATATCACTGTTACTATACTCTCCCTTGGCATCACACCATGATTAATATGCATGGAATGCTAGTGAGGGGGAACCATGGCTGTGTGCATGAGTACATTCAGTGTAGGCTCTACACGGAGCTTACATGGATTTTATTGAATCTTGGGGCTTATTTACACATCTCTGTTAAATGCAAAATGTTTGTGTGCATGTGTGTGTGTGTGTGTGTCTATCTATCTATATGTATATATATATATATATATATATATATATATATATATATATATATATATATATATATATATATATGGTTTCCCTTCACATGACCAAATTTCTGTAAACTCTAAATTCATAAGCCTGAGGCCAGAATCTCGAATTTACAGAAACTCAAAAATGGGAAGGGGAACTAAAAAAAAAAGACACCTTTGTAATGTTTTGCAGGGGCTTTGCCCTGCTTCACACCCCCTGCTTAAATATTCCTGCTCCGAGATCGCACTACAGCGGAGGACAGGGAAATCTTCAAGTTTGCACTATATGCATAAGCACAAATCAGAACATTTCCCTGTCCTCCGCTATAGTGCGGTCATGGAGCATTTAGATTTAGCTGTGAGGATGCAGGAGGACCTTGCCCTTTGCAAAAAGGTAAGTGAACTCTTTTCTTTTAAGCCCTAAACTTCCCATTCACAATTTCAAGTGAATGGAAGTTTGAGATTTTGGGCTCGAGTTTATAGGTTTCGAGTTTCCATTCATTCGATCTTGTGAAGGGGAACCATATATATATATATATATATATATATATATATATACATATACATATATATATATATATATATATATATATATATATATATATATATATATATATATATATATATATATATATATATATATATATATATATATATACATACATTATAGGGAAGGCTGATTTGGGAATTCAGTCCTATCCTTTTATATGTGCAGTACGGTATGGTACAGTGCAAGTATTCTGCTAATCTTGGAATTACAGTGCCTTTAATTCTGCCATATTATTTTTAAAATTACTACAGTACATTTGGGTGCTACTTTCTAAACATAGTTACAGTATTGATATGTTCAAGACATCCATAATTAGTATGCCCTAGCATCCGACTGAAACTAGAAATTACTGAAGAAGAAGTTTCTCTTTAACTTGAGGTGAGACACAGATTGTTAGCATAGCTTTTCATCTTTGTATATCAAAAGGAGAGATTATGTGTAGGCGTGTCTGTGAGAAAAGTGGTGGGAAATTCTGGTGTGAAAGCAGTGACTCTGGGTGCACATTTTTTTTAGAAGTTTCCATTTACAGCCCCCTGAACCTACTTGCAAATGCAATGCATGCTTCAATAATCCCTTTTTCTAACTGCTGATCTCTGTCACACACTAGCAAAACACTGCCTAACATATTTAGAATATTAAGTGCCTCAAGCTTGCTGTATTTTTTAACTGTATGAAGTTAAGTACATGTGTAAAGGCAAACAGGAAAATGACAGAGACAGAAAAATCCCACATACTGGAAACATACTGTAAAGAAAAAAATGGAAAGACAGAAAAAATGACTAACAGGTGCAAACATGCAAGTGGAGGAAACAGTTCCAGAATGAAAGGACATTGCTAATTTGTTATAAAAAGAAACAGTAAGGAACACATATGTGTGTAATTCATGAATGTCATTGTGTTACAAATGAACAGGAAGAAGCCTTTCAACAGCTTGTGCTCTTCAGACTCTCGGCTATATTGTCAGCGTGCATTGTAGTTATATATAGAGTCATAGCTTGTATGACTTCATAATAACAGAAAAAGGAGTGCTTTATATGTCTTTTAACAGGAGTAGCATGGCTGCAGTTTAAGGCCCAGGACACATGGAGTAGAGTAGAGGTATATGACTACACCTTCAGATTATTGTCTCACTGCTGTTTCACCTGAGATGACAGGAGTGTAGAACACCTGTTCACTAGAAAACTGCTTTGGTGTAAAGGCAGCATTTGTTACAATACAGATGCTGAATTTAGATTATAAAATATTAATGATCTGTTAAAGAATAAAATATGTTTATTGCTTCTTTGTTGAAATAATAATTAAAAAAATGGGTAACATGACATTATTTAGGGTTTAGGAATGGTTTTAGGACTTTCCACATCCTTTTACTAGTTTTATCAATAGAAGGAGAACTTTGTACAGAAGCTGAAGTACCAATTTTAAGTTATAATGTCAATGAATGTAGATTTGAGGGAGTGTATTACATAACAGCTTTACAAAAATAAAATATTTTGCTAGTGGGAAATGCCACTCACAAAAATGTCTAGATGGTTCCTCCAAAACCAACATACTCCTGTTATCTAACAAGGCATATGCTTATAAAACTGAACAAAAACTTTTAGAAAATATAACTAGATCTACTCCCAGCTGTCAAAGTACAGTGAATTATCTTATACCCCACTCTACAGCACCGAAAACAGACAGAAAAATATATTTTTAATCTAACGGCCCGAGTAAAAAAAAAAAGTGTAGTTGACCCTTCTGTTGCATTCATGCACCACTGTGAATTTATTTTGTTATGTATTGATTGATTTGTTAACAAGATAGGTCATGTGCTATTTACAGACATAACCTGGGCAGGAGAAAATGTAATGTATATGGACAATTTATGGTAGCAAATCAACAATCATCTTTTTCTGAGGTAGACAAAAATTAGAATATGTGAGGAAATCTTACACAGGCACAACAAGAATGCATAGATTGTACAAAGACAGTTACCAGAGGCCAGCACTGAACCCCTGGCTTGAGAAATGAGCTAATGCTATCTTCACCACTTATCCACTGTGCAGCCTCATAGCAATTGGTATAGTAAATGTGAAGTCATTTTTTACAATATAAATAGTGAGGCATGGAAATTGGTAAAATAAACAAAGGGCTTCTATAAAAGATACATTTTAAAACTGGCAGTGTTGCCAGTCCAGTTTATGGGTTGGTCTAGATCTACCTATACTGTTTTTATTTGCAGATGGTGGTCTCACCATTATGGATAAGTTATACCTGTTCACACTAAATCATGCATTATTTATAGCACTTTTTGGTGTACTGTATTACTATTTCAGGTTATACAGTGAATTAGTTGTATTATAAAGCTGAGCACATCAGTCCTGGAATCAGAGGGTCCTTGAATGCTTATGAACTCTGCATTGATATTCATTTACAGGCTCAAAATGACAGGCTTTTAGGACTCTGTGAAGACACATGCATAGTAAAATCTAGAATCGTTTTACGTAAACCAAAACACTTAATTTTATCACTTTCATCATTCAGTATGCAGCAGTCTCAATGGCCCTAAACCTGCCCTATATGCAAACAATGTCAATTAATTACCATTCTTTTTTTATTGATGAAAATTTGCTTATTTTTAAAACTTCAGCATATATCAGACACTGAATGCAATTTTACATTAAAACTCCATGGATGAGTTTCATAAAATGCATTAAATTCATTGTCACAGTGTGTATTTAACTGCATATACATTTTCTTCCTCCCTTTCAGTATCTTCCTTGTTTTTATCCCTGCTTGCCCTGTGTCCTTCTTTATCATGTCCTTTGAGGAAGTCGCTATGAAAATCCCTGGATATTTAGGGTACTGTATCTATCTGATTTCTCCCATTTCCTCTCTCCATTCTATCCCAAGCCAAGACTGTCTTTTTTGTGTTACATCATAAGCACAAGTCTCTCTCAAATTCTTCAAAAACTGGAAATACCAGAATTTCTGCAGCACCTCTTTTTCTCCATTTAACAATATCAATTGATCCGTAAAGTTTATTGTCAGTTTATTAGTCAGCATTAGAAAAAAAAGTCCTGGTGATATGGAAACTATGCATTATCTTAAAATTCTTTACGAGTGTGATGACGATGATATGGGACTGCTCTGTCTTGTACCCCCTTTCTGCATTCACTGAGTACTTGAGCTATCTATTAACCATAAATTCAATCACTGGTGACAGAGGTTCAGTTAGTGGACCTAGACGGGTGGGCCAATAGTGAATGTGTCATTTTGCTGGCTAACTTGTAAGGCACGGAGGTGAGTCTACATATTCCTGTTTACAATTCCTTTTGGGAGAACAGAGAATCTTGCTTTGTTCTATATGTTGTACATGAGGCAGTGCCACACTGGTTGTTGGGTAGCACATTGGGTAAGTTATAACTAATACCTTTCATAGCTGTCAGGATGACTCCAGGGCAGAAGGTAGGGCATACTGGGTGTCCCTGAACTGCTCCCCACCCTCTTGCCAGACATTTGTTCTAAGGTTTTCTGCACTTACAAGGCCTCAGTCCATGAACATAATCCAGAAATGTGCTGAGATGCAGTCAGAATAGAAGTTCAAGGAGGGCCTCCAGAACTTCGTTAATGGCAGGCAAATATTGGGACCCCCCCCAATAGTTGAAAGGGTGATACGATCTGAGACATCAAATAATAGATTGGCACCTTTGAATGTCTAACAACGAAAGACAAAGTGTAGGTGTGCATGTTTATATTTAATATTATTATTTCTTTCCAGTAAACCAAAGTGAGTACATTGCAAATCTTCATGCCTAATGCAAATTTTGTATTTCTGTGATATATCATATTCAATCACCATTATACCTAAGTGCCCACATTATCGTACAGCGTCAGTTCTTAAACAGAGCAGACAGAATCTGCACGTAGGCCCAGGTCTGATCTAAAGAACTCCTAAGCAATTCTGAAGATGAGGTGATTTTAAAATCCTGATAACTTTTAGATATTGTTTCTATGGTGGGGTCAGGCAAAACAAAAGAGAATAGTATTGAATAAACTAAAGGTTGGCATGGCAGAGAAATACCTCTATAAAATGAGCACAATGGCAGCTAATGTCCCTGTTCAAATTTTCTTAAATATCAGTTTTCAGTATAAAATGGATTTTTGTTGGCCTGTGAATGTGTGAGTGTGTGTGTGTGTGTGTGTGTGTGTGTGTGTGTGTGTGTGTGTGTGTGTGTGTGTGTGTGTGTGCATGCGTGTGTGCATGTGCATGTGTGTGCGTGCATGTGTGTGTGTGTGTGTGTGTGTGTGTGTGTGTGTGTGTGTGTGTGTGTGTGTGTGTGTGTGTGTGTGTAACATCTTTTTTTTTTTACCAGAAGAACGCTCACTATGACAAAATCTGAAATGTATGTTGTGTGGCTGCATGCATATTGTTACACAACAGTATAACTTAAGGCAGACTTTATTCTAGAATTTAAAGTTAAATAGCTGCTTATCATCACATATGAATGTATGTGGTGCTTGTTAAGACATTTTAACTATGATAATAACCCTGTGATCAAGACTCAATGCACTCCTAGCTATTTTATTTTGTCTGCTTCTTCTAATGCACTTCTGTCCTAAGACTTTATTGTTAGCAGTTGCCTTTAGTCTTCTTCTTCCTTTATAGTTTTGTATCTGAGTAATATGTATTTTATCAGGCTTTTTGGCCTTACCATATCCCATCTCACTTGAAACCTGACATACTGACTAGAATATCCCAGCTCCCATCTGACATTCATGGGAGATAAAGGTCCAAACACCATTTTACAGTATTTTTAGAGGAGGCCTTACCCCCTTTTACAACCCCATTTCCACATATCCTACCTCTGAGGTTGTACCATCTTAGAGCAAAGGGAAATAATTCCATTTGGTCTGAGATGGAACAACCTTGAAGGTAGTATATTTAGAGATCAGAGGTATGAAGACAGACCACCCACAATAAGAAGTCCCCTGAGGAACAATCCCTCTACATTAGCACTACAGCTGAGATGTGTAATAGTTAAATGTATCACAATGGTCTGCCAGGGGTCAGTAGGATCCTCCATGGTAGGCCATCTGTGATATATTAACCGTGGTATGGAATAACAGACACAATTCATTTTGCATTAATCGATTATAAGACCTGAAATGGAGTACTAGCTCTGCAAGTTGTATGACTGCAAGGGGTTGTAGCTGGTACCATGCATAGAATAATTTAGAAATATTAAAGTGGAGTTGTCTGTATTCTATATGATGCAAAGGCAGTCACAGTACTTCTACTTATAGATACTAAATACAGATGATGAGTACTTGTGAAGTACAGACCCATAGGCAATTCCTACAGAAACATCAGTTGCAGAAAAACGTGATTTTGTCTTGGTTTTCTGTCTTGTAGATAGTGTGATAACCAGTCAATTTATATGAATTCTACAAGTTCTATCTGCTGTGGACTGGAAATTAGAAGGGATTGATTAAAAGTGATGAATGTCTTAGAAAAAATGAAAAGTATTGCATTCAGCACTAGTGACATACTTTACAAATTTTAAGATAGGACATAGTTCAGCTCTGGTTCTATACCCTTTTCTGAAACCATACTCTATGGAAATAAATAAGCCATTTATGTTATGTATTCTAGTAGCATCCTGTGGACATTTCTTTCCAAAAGATTTGCAAGATTTCATAAAAGAGACACAGGCCTATAATCAAACATTCCAGTGGTCTGGCTACATCTTTGTAACAGTAGAGTTACTTCAGGTATTAAACCAAGAAACCACATACACAGTCTCAAACAGCAGAGATAAAAAAAAAAGAATGACTGCAGCAAAACTCCCAGGATGCACAAATGTATTATATTCAAGCACAAAGTAGGTTAAACAAAGAACAGGATTAGAAGGAGTCTGCTGGCACTGGTAAGTAACTGAAAGGTTCTGATGATGCCCCTTGGCAGGATGAAAGCGTTTAGCCTGTTTTGTGTGCATAGGTTCATAGGTTGGTACTAGGCTATCAGCCCTAGGGCCTATACAAGTCTAGCTATAACAATTCCCTGGCGATTTCTTCCCACACTATTTACTTCCCTGGACCCCTGTCTAGCAGGGCGACTGACGTGATCCCCGGGGTGAATTTCCTTTCTCCCATCCAGTCGTCAAGGGTCCTTTTGAAGAGGGCCAAAGAGGCACTCTGCTTGACATGTATGGGCAATCTATTCCAGAGTCTGGGAAGTCTCTGGGTCAGGAACCTATCCCTCCAGTATGTTTTGTTTATTGTGATGACAAGATTTAGATCCCTGGAGCGTGTGGCTCTGAGGGATTGGGATTTCTTTAAGTGTAGCATGTCCAACAGCTCAGGGTTTGACATGGCCTTGTATGTTAAGCAGGGTTCACCTCTGAGTAGACGATGTGCAACAGACTATAGCTGGAGTCTTTTAAGGTGGTCAGCGTAGGGCATCTGCTTTAGGCCTGTGATTCTTTTAGTGAGGTATTTCTGCAGCCTTTCCAGTTGTTGCAGATGTCTTGAGAGGTACATACCAAATGGCACATTGTATTCTATAATGGGCCTAATGAGGGATGAGTACAGTGGGACAATGACCTCCTTTTTTCCTGGATGAAAAGCCCTTAGTGATGAGGTGTGCCACATTGAAGGATTTCCTGACTGTTGTGGTGATGTGGTTATTGAAGGTGAGACCACTGTCCACCTGTGTCCCTAAGTCTCTTATCACACTTTCGGTGTTTAGTGTACTGCCACCTATATGGTAATTCACGGGTACATGTTTTTTCCAAAAGGGGATAACTATACATTTCTTGGCATTGAGCTTGAGCCCATGGTTCTGGCACCAAGCATCTGTTTCTGTAAGGCCCTTTTGTAGAGTATCCGCATCATTTGGGGATTCAATAATGGCTCCGAGTTTGCAGTCATCTGCGAACTTTGTTAGCCAGAGTCCCTTAGTGTTGGCCTGTACTTCAGAGAAGTAGATGCCAAATAAGAGCGGTCCCAGGATTGAACCCTGAGGTACTCCACTTGTCACTTGTCTGGAGCTGGATTTGGAGTTGGCTACTTTTACAGTGTGGGTTCTATCAGTAAGCCAGTTAGCAACCCATTGGGTGAGGTAGGGATTAATGCCCAGCTTAGTAAGTTTATCTATGATTCCAGAGTGGGGGATGGTGTCAAAGGCCTTGGCAAGGTCTAGATAGGCTGTGTGGACCACCTTACCCTTGTCCATGGCTCTAGAGACTGATTTGAAGAAGTCAATCAGGTTCAGGAGACAAGATCGTCCCTTCACAAACCCAAACTGGGTGGGGTCCAGTGTTTGAAAGTTGCCAATGTCTTTGTTTATAAGTTCCATGATAATACGCTCCATGGCCTTGCAGATAAGGCTCGTCAGACTGATGGGACAGTAGTTTCCAGGATCCAAGGTGGATCCCCCCTTGTGGAGTGGGATAACTGTAGCTCTGCGCCACTTAGTGGGCACGAAACCTGAGGTGAGGCTATGATTAAACATGACACTTAGGTGTGGTGCCAGTTCATATTGTAGTTCATGTAGTACACAGCCTAGGATGTCATCTGGTCCCATGGATGCTGTATTCTTAGTTTTGGAGAGTGTGTTTTTTACCTGTGTGGCCGTTATTATCGGAATTTGACAATCTTCTGGTATTGAGATGGGCCATTTAGGGGGTGAGAGGGGGGTGAAGTTGGCACTGAATCGATCTGCCAGGATATTGGCAATATCCTTGGGATCAGTATATTTAATGCCATTCTGTTTTAGCTCAGAGCAGATCTGAGCATTGCCATTTAGATCCTTGACATAGTTATAGAATGCCTTATGGTTGTCTTTGGAATTTTTGGCAATTTTATTTTCGTAACTAGCTTTGGAGGATTTTATGAGGGATCTCAGTTTCTTACTGTGGCTGGTAAGGGAGTTTTTTGCATCCTGGGATTTTCCTCTTTTCTGCAACAGTTTCTTCCATTTGTTGTAAAGTTTGTTTATGGCAGGGGACCACCAGACTGGCTTCCTTTTTTTGGATGAAAGTATCTTGGTTTTATTTGGGATGGCACGATTCATGCATGAGTGGATGTGCTCGTACAGTGCCTTAGTGTAGGATTCAGCAGTTGAACTTTCAGTTCCCTTCTGCAAGGGTGTCATGAAGTTTGTCACTTCTGACTTGAGTAGCATGAAGTTGGCTTTGGAGAAGTTTTTTAAGGAGGTTTCCTTACTGGGGGGGGGGTGGGATGTGGATGTTAAGGATGATTAGCTTATGGTCAGACCTGACTAATGAGGGGGTGACCATAGGTGTGGAGCATCGATTTCCCATGTTGGTAATGAGCAGATCTAGGATATTGGAGCCCCTGGTGGGACTATGGATTAGTTGATCCAGGGCATTGGAATTTATGAATTCAAAGAACCGTTGGGCAAAGGTGTTGGTACATGAGTAGTTTTCCCAGTTAATGGCAGGGTAGTTAAAATCACCCAGTATTAGGGTGTTTGGTTCTATATTAATATTTTCCAGTATGTTTAAAAAGGTGTAGTGAGAATCTTGGGGTATGGTGGGAGATCTGTAGCAAGCTACACTTTGGATTGCAGTCTTACCTAGTGTTAGTTGCACCTGGAGAATTTCAGACACATTGTGTTGGGCAACTAGCCTGGTGGTGTGAATATCCTTGGTCAATATTGACACTCCTCCACCTTTAGTGTTTCGGTTCTGGTTTGGTGGCCGAAAAGTGTGGTACGAATTGCAGCCTGGTATTGCAGGGGTGCTCTCTGGACCCTTGAACCAGGTCTCAGTTACTGCACAGATATCAATGTTATCCATTTTTAGGAGTGCCTCGAGAGAGTGCATTTCGAGGTTTAGACTTCTAGCATTGAGTAGCATTACTTTCAGATTTTGCATGCTTGTACCTGTTACAGTGGTGGTTTTGTCCTTTGAACTTTGCCTAAAAAAGGCACTAAAGGGGTGGCAAGAGCCATAGCCAGTAACCTGAATCCCAGGGGGCGACAGGTGCAGACCATCTCTGACAAAGCATTGTGGTCTGTCGATCATGACGTCCCAGGCCGACAAATACTGGATCCCCTTTGAATGACACCAGAAGCTTAGCCAATTGTTGAAGTCAATCATTTTGACCTTATATTGTGGTATCATTCTGGGCAAAGGCAGGATGCTACTTAGGGCTAGGGTCATACCTGCCTGGGCCACATGATCAGAGAGCTCTTCCATGTCTCTTTTCATGTAGTCCAGGGAGGTACATCTCAAGTCATTCACTCCAACATGGACAATGACAGAGTCATATTTATACTTGTTGTGGAGTGACTTGAGTGCATGCATTATATGGAGGATCCTGGCACCCGACAGGCAGCTGACTGTAATTTTCTACTTGTTCAACCTGGTGAGTGGGACATCAGTGTGCCAGACTATAGAATCATCTATGACTAAAGTGTTAGGTACGTTGTCTTGCCTTAGGGGCTGTTGCTGGGTGGCACACTGGTGTTGAGAACTATATGACACTTTGATTGTGATTGGTGTTTGTTTGCGTTTCAGCTTCAGAGGTCCTTGTTGCTTGGGCAGGTTACAGTTAAGGGCCTCTGCATATGTGGATTTAGTGTTGCTATATGTGGGTGTTGGTGGCATGTGTTTAGAAGGGCTATGTGTTGCTTGAGGTGTAATGTGGGTGTTAACCTTCTCCTCTTGACTGTCTAGCACAATCTTGGGTGGAGAGAGCTTTGTTTCAATTTTGGCTATGTAAGTACATCTCTCACAGGTTGTAGTGTTGGGTGGTAGGAGGAGAGGGTTGTCTGTGTACATGAGGCAATTGCTGCATTGCCCCAGTATGTCCAGATTCACGAGGTGGACAGGAGAAATCACTGGAAGCTGACCTTTAGACATGCCTGGTTTGGTGCTTTTTTTTTTTTGTAAAGTACAGGAGCTGTTTTCCCTTACCTCAGCAAGGTACTTTGCAATTATTGTTTAGTGCCTACTATTAATTTCTCCTTATTAACAAGGAGAGTTGAGTGCTTGTATCAGTTTAAGGCTTCCTAGTGCTTTCTAGCAGGTATTAGAGCAAGTACTAGTCACAGGGATGCTTAAAGGTAAGATGAAAAAAAAATGCACACTGCAGTGTGCACTAGAGAAGTTAGATGTGAAAGTAGGTAACTTAAGTTTTACCTGTTTAAAAAGTTAAGGTTTAGTGGAGAGTTATTATTTTTAAAACAGCAAGATGGATTGAAAGGGGTGGTCACTTTTGTATTCTGGTACTATGGAATACAGTAGGATGGCCAATAAATTTAAATAGTTGAAGGGGAGGGATTTCAAAAATGATGATTTTGTGATTACTCACACAAGCCAGTGAAAGCAGAGAGGAAGTGAGATATATGGTCAGATTAACATAAGAGGCAGGCAACTACAAAGATAGTGGTATGTGGGGGAAAATAATTCTGCCCGACTCAGAAGACAGAGCTGTGGTCTCTTTTGAATTTTTAATACGCTGTTAAAGCAGAATGCAAGTAAAACACAAGGTAAAGAAAACAAACCACAGTATTCAAAATATAAAAAGGCAATAAAGTAATACAAAATCCAAAAAATAAAAGCAAACTAACCTTTCCTTCACAGCAAAGTGTAGCAGAGTCTGGATGAGCCTTTCTGGTAAAGCCTGGAATAAATTTGTGTGTCCTGGGAGTTTCACTGCAGTTGTTCTTTTTTGGTTGCTTTATTTATTAATATATTTATGAAATT
Source organism: Protopterus annectens (assembly GCF_019279795.1). Lineage (NCBI taxonomy): Eukaryota > Metazoa > Chordata > Ceratodontiformes > Protopteridae > Protopterus > Protopterus annectens. The sequence continues at coordinate 428,955,985 of NC_056744.1, read as the reverse complement.
CTTAAAAATAAATTTTACTGTTAATATTGGCTGCCTAAGTTAAATGGTTCAATGACCCTTTCAGCTGCAATTTAGGCCAGAGGCATAGGTTTGTAACATACATGTACAACATATCTATGTAACTCTGTTTTTTCTGAGTAGCAAGATATACTGTAAATTACCAGATCAGTGTGATTAACAGAAATGAATAGACTAGGTTATGGCATTAGCAGGATTAATATTTATAAGGGAAATCTAATGGACTTATATACAGGAAAAATAAAGAAATTATAGACATTCAATTCAAGTGAGTAGAAGACAAAAACATTTGTGTCTGTTTTCCAAGGGAGAGATGTAGTGGGAGATAAGATAAATAAAGAATGGGAGGGGAATGCACAATAAATCTTGCCTAGGAAAAGGTGCAGGTAAAGCATCATAGTGAAAAAGAAATTTGGAAGAAATAAATAAGTTGAGATCACTGTTGTTACCAAAGTGCTGTATGGTAATTTCAAAGCACTGTTAATTGTTTTGCATCCATTTGTAAGAGGTAGGCAAGCGACCTTCAAAGCCTGCTAGTCTGAAAACAGTGGGCTGCCAAAGCATTTTTACTAAGTAGAGAGCAGTGTGTGATTTTAAGATACACTCAGCCTTTGTGTATGCTGCCTTAATGGCATTTTCAGTCACAGAATGTTTGTGTTTGAGTCATAGTATTTAATAATATGGGTTTCTTGCAGAGTCTGATCTGTAACTTTTATGACTTTTGAAAAGCAGCTGTCATAGGAATCTAAAGAGGTACAATTCTATGAATTGTTTAATGTTATACATTATACATTGTGATGTCTCTGAGTTTTTCCATAGTTAAAGATCAATAATCCATACTCAAGAGCTGTGAAACAGCAGTTAGAGCTATGTACCTAATTGCAACAGGTGAATATCTGGCAGAGAGAACATGTGGGAGTCTGTACTGCCCAGTGACCTAATCATTTGGATTGATATGAAATAAAATCCTAGCATAATCTGTTCATAGGTTCATAGGTTGGTACTAGGCTATCGGCCCTAGGGCCTATATAAGCCTAGCCATAACAATTCCCTGGCTATTTCTTCCCACAGTATTTACTTCCCTGGACCCCTGTTTGTGGAAATTAATTATAACAGGATGCATTTAATCTTTTCAAAGACTAGTCTCTGACCCTCCAGTTTTCTATAAGTAAAACATCACAAATGGGTCAACCCTGAAAAGTACACCTCTGGCTCACACAATTCAATACATTGCAGTGAAACTCACAGCAACATTAAATTCTAGACACTTCATCCAGTCAGCCAATGTTATCATTCAAGCACACAGATAATTCTACTGCAGAACAACCCAAGAGGTTATTGAGGGGAATATGATGATGTCTGATAGGACCAAAGTAAAACGCAGGATAGTCCATGTTTTTGGATAGTGTGATTGTTGTATCAGGTGTGTGCAACTTATATATAACTCAGCTTCCATTGCAAGAAGTTTTTATGCTTTAGTGTTCTGCTACAAATTTCTACCTCAGAATTTTTTCACCTGAACAGAGCACTCTGTTTCAGATTATATCTCATAACACAGCACCTAGAAAAGTCCTGACTACCACCCAGCCCAGGAACCTTAGTTTGATTATTAGTTTTAATGTATTAAGGAGCTTGTCAGGAAGTAATGCAATGATAATGCTGTGTTTGCTTGATGTGTTTCCAGGGGTAAGGGTGTGGGATGTATTGAGTTAACAGTCATTTCATGAGCCCCCAGGATGCCACTAGAGCTATGTGCCAGAGCCACAGTAACTGGGTGGGTAAAAAGGAGTATATCTCATAGGTGGAGCATTTACCATATAGCACCATTTCTTGTCCAACTGGATGGTCTACGCCTATAACATCATTGGGATTAGTATCTAACAGAAAAGATTAGTTGGTCAAAATATAGTAGCCACCTGTTTCCCCACAACTTTTCCTGAGAAAGAGGGGTGTTTATATCATAGAGACTAGGAAGATCTTCCCATACGGAAGAATGAGACCCACTTAGTAAAGGGACATGTATGAGGTACCCCCTAAGATATATCAGCCGAAATTTAAGAATGGGCAATGGGAGAACCTTCTGATCTGGAGTCAGTAATAACTGGTGATAAATAAATGCATACATACCTAAATCTAATATGTTTGTTCTCTTATGTATTTGCTGTTAATTTTGATAGAGTTGCCTACCATGTCTTTTTGTTAGCTGCCATTTTAAGAAGCCTAAAATTGTTCTGTGCTGTATATGGATGTTGCTATGTTATCTTTTTGCAGGACAACTTGATATCGGTCTACTAAGATGATTGAAAGAAAAGGAAGTACTGAAGAATTATTTTAGAAGATTTAACCAAATCATTTTCAGAAAGGAATAAACTCTCGAGAACATCACAGTCATTAATACAAGATAATAGTAGTATTACAAATGCCCCAGAGCTAATACCTTTGATGACCTAATTAATCAAACTGTTTGGACAACAACATGAAAAAGAAAAAAAATAACTAAACAGAAGAATAACTTTTGCCTATACACTCCTGAGCTGATCTGTATTTTAGTGATTATAAGGACTGCAGTTGACACCCACTATTCTATTTGGTTATATATTAGTGGAAAACCCTCAGCATCCAGAATGTGTTGCCACTATTCTGTTGCATGAGAAATTAGATTTTTAATATCTCAGCTTGTTTTGTTTTTGTCTGTAAAAAAATAAAAGCCTTTAAATGTCTCTGAAAAATCAATATTGCTGGCCATTTACATCTTTAGTGCTAAAGGGGAAAAGAAGGCATAGTTTTTTGGTGAAGTGAATGCAGGTGTCTGTGAAACCTTGACCAGTACAGAATACAGAATACAGATAATAGATCATGAGAGTAATGTTTAGCAGTCATTCCTTTTCTAAAGTACTACTGGAATTAATAGGTATCCATTATAATTGCTCCTCTTTGAACACAACAATAGCCTGTTCTTAGCAGAGGAGATAAACCATTTCTGTTATATTGTAGGGGAAGCCATCAGCTGCTTGATTACTTTTATTGGTCGTATCTAGATTGCATTTAGAGCATATGGAAAAAGCGGGTTTATATTAGAACATCGAGGTTTAAAACCTTCGAATGTTCTAATACTGATCCCTATGGAGCAAAAGCTTAAAATATCGAAGCAACAGAAACCCGAATTCTTTCCTAGGTAAAGATTTTGGTTGTCCGTTTCTGTTGCTTTGGTATTTTCAGTGCTGTGGTGGAAAGTTACGAGTTGGGTTCAGGTAAGTGTGCAATTGAGTGGATGTGAGGGTTAGGGCGGGTTAGGTGAGTTAGGGTTAGGGCGTGGGTTAGGTATGTGTGCGACTGTGTGGCCATGAGGGTTAGGCTGGGTTAGGTGCGTTAGGGTTAGGGAGTGGGTGAGGTGAGTGTGCAATAGTGACCAACCTTAGGGTTAGGGTTTGGGTTAAGGTAAGTGGATAGTTAGTGGTGTGTGTATAGTTTAGTGTAGGGTTAGTTGTAAGATTTTAGGTGTATGTGTGTGGATTGCTGTTTGTTTGGTGTGCTTGTGTTGTGTGTATGTGTTTTGGAACAGCAATTTTTTTTCCCCTAGAAAAAAAATTGCTGTTCTGACAGTTTGAGATTGTAAGCTTTCGCTTACATAGGGTCGATTAATCATTGTTCACTTCTTTAAGCAGTTGATGATCTAATATAGACCTGGAAAAAGCTGCAGACTTGGCTATCTATATTCTGGGCTTAAATGCTTGAAGGTCCCAAGGACAGTAAGCATAAGGGCTACTATTGTCTTTGGTTGTAGCCTAACTTTTGATCTTTCTGTAGTAAATATTTTATCCAGCTCTGAATATATTATTACTGCGCTACTAATTCAGACTTGACAGGTGTATTACTTGATGGCAGTATGAATGCTAGTTCACTGCCACATATTATACATTTTGTTTTCAGAATGTTTAGGAAATGTCCAATGCTGGCCAAAGAAATGAGCACAGAATCAAGGCTATCCTGAATGACTGTCTATCCTGAATAAATGAATGTAGACTCAACATGCCGGGTGAAGAGTAGAGCAGGATACAACCGTCAGCATAATGAGTTAATGAGCAGAGTGTCACTGCGTTTTTTTCATTTCACTGACAAAGAGAGGATAGCAAAGAGCTGATAATAGAGCCACATGAGCACCTCTAGGGACTGGTGGATAACAGAGGGCTGCGTTCCTACCCTATATGTCAGCCTGTGTTCTTCCGTCCAGAAAATGGTCTGAGTGATCTAGAGACACACATGCTGTAATCTGTTGCCAGTAGGTATACATGTCCATTGATGTAACCTGTTTTTGAAAAATAACTTAATCTGTGATTATTTATTCATAACTACGACTGTTACATCCTGCAGAGCTACAGCAGATTTGATACAGCCATACAAGTGACTATGTGAAATATATACCTAAAGTGATTAATGAGCACATGAATTAAACCAACCTCCTCTTCTCTGCTATCTTAGGTGTCTTTATGTACTGTTGTGTTCTCAAGTAAGTAAAAAGTTTCACTTTAAACTTCCTGTAATGGTCTTCAATGTGTGGGAGTGAACAGGACAGAACATACGTGCAAAATGGAGAAATGGAAACAAGTAAATAATACACACCCATGCTGTCAAAAGAATGATTGTATGTGATGTATAATAATAAAAGCATTTTCTAGCTGTCTGGCCACATGTAAATTTAAACTGATTCATGTGAGATGCAGTCAAACTAGGTCATCGAAATGAAACTAAAATTTTCCTTTTAAAACTCTTTTGTTTTCTAACTTCATTTCAACTGAGAAGCAGGATTATATTTTAGAGGTCATTAAAACTAGACATTGCTAAAAAAATCCTTTATACTTCATAATGAATAATGTGTTGCTATCCAAAATAGAAGTCAGAAGAATATCTCATATGTTAAGTAACACACTGAATCTAGCTTAAAATTAAATATTTATCCTGCAACAAATTTTAATGCATACTTTACACTAATAATCAAAAACAAAACAATGTTAAAAACTATTTGTAAAGTCTAAAGTGAAATTCTCGCATAATGTTTTGTTGAATGCATCTGTAGTTCCAATACATGGTCATAAATAACAAAATGTCTACCTGTCCATGCATTTGTTTTGCACCTACATTTCTTGCTTACCTGAATAAGAAGGTAATACATACGTCTCAGTGACCCTGAAACTATACTCATCTCCGTGGAGGCATCTTCAGAGAGTGACAGTATGGGCACCTCTGAGGTCCTTGCAGCCTGCCATTTCTTTATGCACTCTTTCAAGTGCCAATGTAATTTACCCTTTACCCCATGTTTCTGTGACTCTAGAGATGATATTTGTATATATATATATATATATATATATATATATATATATATATATATATATATATATAGGGAGCCGTTTATAATCTTGAAATACTGAAATGTCGAATTTCAGTATCTCCAGACTATAGACCTGAATGTTTAAAATAGGGAAAGTTCATAATCACGAATTCAAATATCTCAAATTCACGGTTATGGCCTTATGCTACGTGATGTCCGCGATTGTGTGTTTATGGTGTGCGGTGCCGTGTGTAGATCTAGGTGTTTTTTCAGGTAAGTGAGTGTTTTGTAAAGGATTTATGTGGGAGTTAGCGTGTGTTTGAGTGTGCTGATATGTCTGATGTGTGTGTGAGGGACTGGTGAATGTGCGTGTGTGTGTTTGCTTTTGTTTCCTGTTTGTGCAACCTCGGAGTTAGTATATAAAAGTACGGGGAGTGGGGGGTGCAGGGGGCTTGCCCCCCTGCTTATGTGTGTATGACTTGTGTATGTGTGTAGATTTTGTTTATGTTGTGATGTGGGTGTTATGGTGTATGTATGGTGTAGTGTATGCGGTTTGTTTGGTGTTTTGAATTTTGCAGTTTTGGGCTCGGGGTTTTGCAATTTCAGTGTTTTGTGGATTCGATTTCATAGCTTCGAGATACTGAAATTCAATGTTTCAGTATTTCGAGATTATGAAATGAATCCATATACACACACACACACACATATATATATATATATATATATATATATATATATATATATATATAAGTATGTGGGACGGTGTGTCTCTTGAAACGGGAGTAAAGAATGTCCCCCCATGCTTTACAGAACAGTTCACTTTAAACTAACAAGTTGCAGTCAATGTCTCAGCCCTAAGGAACATGTCAATTTTCAGCAGATTCTTCCATCACAGCAAATCAACGAAGTTATTCAACAAAATACTACCTCAATTTAGGATATATGCTTTTTATTAAAAATCATAACATATAGTAGCCAGTATTAACAAATTTCATAATCAAAAATAGCAGCAGTAGCCTTGAACTACCAGCTGCATTGATAGCGACAGCTAAAGCCCTGAAGGGGATTTTAGAGCTGTTGTGGGGCAGATGAGAATAATGATGGATAAACCTCATTGCTTAAGGCATACTCTCCTTTGTAAGGGTCCTGGTAGAGATCAGCGATCCCATGACTTGAGGCATACTCTCCTTTGTAGGGGTCCTGGTGGAGATCAGGCATCCCATGACTTGAGGCATACTCTCCTTTGTAGGGGTCCTGGTGGAGATCAGAGATCCCATGACTTGAGGCATACTCTCCTTTGTAGGGGTCCTGGTGGTGATCAGGGATCCCATGACTTGAGGCATAATCTCTTTGTAGGGGTCCTGGTGGAGATCAGGGATCCCATGACTTGAGGCATACTCTCCTTTGTAGGGGTCCTGGTGGAGATCAAGGATCCTATAACTTGAGGCATATTCTCCTTTGTAGGAATCCTGATGGAGATCAGAGATCCCATGTCTTGAGGCATACTCTTCTTTGTAAGGGTCCTGGTGGAGATCAGGGATCCCATGACTTGAGGCATACTTTCCTTTGTAGGGGTCCTGGTGGAGATCAGGGATCCCATGACTTGAGGCATACTGTCCTTTATAGGGGTCCTAGTGGAGATCAGGGATCACATGAGGGTGCTTATCAATAATGGAAAGGAGGCTAGTGATCATCTCATGTAGAGACGTTACTGTGCATCACAAAATTTGATTGCAATGCATCTCCTGTGGCACCATTGAGTATGTACAGGATATGCAGGACCATAAGGAGGAAATATCAATCATCTTTACCAATGACAGTGCCATTTCTTGTGTGCTTGGCTCTCACCCCAGGGCATAAATATGTTGTGTGGCTCTAACCTAGGAGGAAGAAGCAGTTCCACAGAGCAGCCAGGGAACAGAGGAACTCAATGATCAGAGAAGGCAGGAAACAAGCTTATGCAACTGCATGATATTCCTTTTATACAGGTCTTCATATTTCAGTCTAAGAGCTTTAGTCCATCAACCATTATACTTGTCATAGTCCATATGTTCCTTGTCATGGTGTAGTTGCTGGAGATGGCATGTTCCTTGTCGTGGTGTAGCTGCTGGAGATGGCATGTTCCTTGTCGTGGTGTAGCTGCTGGAGATGGCATGTTCCTTGTCGTGGTGTAGCTGCTGGAGATGGCATGTTCCTTGTCGTGGTGTAGCTGCTGGAGATAGCATGTTCCTTGTCGTGGTGTAGTTGCTGGAGATGGCATGTTCCTTGTCATGGTGTAGCTGCTGGAGATGGCATGTTCCTTGTCGTGGTGTAGTTGCTGGAGATGGCATGTTCCATGTCGTGGTGTAGTTGCTGGAGATGGCATGTTCCTTGTCGTGGTGTAGCTGCTGGAGATGGCATGTTCCTTGTCATGGTGTAGTTGCTGGAGATGGCATGTTCCTTGTCGTGGTGTAGTTGCTGGAGATGGCATGTTCCTTGTCGTGGTGTAGCTGCTGGAGATGGCATGTTCCTTGTCGTGGTGTAGTTGCTGGAGATGGCATGTTCCTTGTCGTGGTGTAGCTGCTGGAGATGGCATGTTCCTTGTCATGGTGTAGTTGCTGGAGATGGCTGCCCATTTCTTTTACCATTCCAGTGCCAGTTGCCATCATCTGGACTGGGATGAGAACAACTTCAGTAGAGAAATCAGCCTAAATTAAACCCTAAATATTTTATCCGGCTTCTGATCTGATAGCTCATCTGTAAAGGGAGAAAAACAAACATAAAGACTGTACTCAGAAGAGCTTTAAGTCTTTATTTAGTGGAACAATTTATAATTGATTTGGACACACATTTCTGACTAATTTGAACTGGAAGTAGCTATAGTAGTATTTAGTTGGCAAAATCAAGATATCCAAGAATAATTCCTTTATGGATTATTCCTTTGTCACTATTTTGAATATTAAAAAAAATGGTTTGCTTATGCTGTAATTGGAGCCCATTCCAGTTCAGAATGTCAGTGATAAGGCTGTTATATGCAATGTATTCTGATTATTCTTCAGAATAATTCACTGGCTTGGGTGGTATAGCTGATAGCTGTAGACAAAAATTAGATTGAGTAGATTATAACATCTATAGTCCTTTCATTCCTCAAGTCAAACCACTCTTGCTTTACCCTATTACTATTTCATTATTTCTCCTTCCAGAAAACTCTATTCAAGAAGGGACAACAAGGAGGGAGAACAAGGGGACTTGCAATCCCACTGAAACAAAAATAAATAACTATAAGCAGAGAGAGTCTACCAATTTTCAGTATTACAATTTAGAGCCATTGGCATTTATTTGTTTGGTCAAGTCACTTTTCTGGAAGCTTTAGACTTTTTAGCCAATTCTTTTGAAGAGGCTTGAACCTGCAAGTCTAACTTACATAAAGGTTGTATAGCCACATTATCAGATATAGTAATTCCTTTGCACAGGGATGCAAGAAGCTCGATTCATGTAAAATAACTCTACAGATTCAAGCCCTTTTGATGGAATGAGGTATTAGGAGCATGATGTACTTAAAGCAATCTTGTACTTCAACAGAGTTACTTTCTGGAAGGCAAACATACTTTAATTTATAAACTACATCCTTTAAATAAAAATATGGGATGCTGAGAGAAATGTCTGGTCTCAAGGTATATTATAGCAATAACCGACTCCGTGGTGTGGTATATTGAAGATTTGCCTACAGTTGGTGTGGTTTAATCATGAGGGCGAAGCCAGAGTGATTTAAAAAAGCCAACCATGGTTAAATGTCTATTATACAATGACTCCCTATTACTATTCAAAAATGTGCACGCTGATTGGTCCAGCCCAACCAGCGTGCACATTGTAAATCCCACAATATACCAATGGAAAAAGGTCTGGTCGCCTGGACTTTTTTCTGCTGGTATAAAGTGCCCCAAAACCTTTTTTTTTACAATTAAAAAAAAAGAGAAAATGGAGCAATGGAGACTTTCTTTTCTCCATTGCTTCCATTTCAAAGTATTGATGTACTGGGTATGCATAAGAACTCAAGTCTCATACCCATGTGCAGTACATCAAAACTAAGAAGCTGTATACCACAACCGGTGGAAGAACAGTAATCCGCCATTACACAAAGACATTATTTAAGAAAAGTAAGTATTTTTTTTCTTAAATAATGTCATTATATAATAACAATAACTGACTCTGTTGTTGTGGTATATTGAAGATTTAATCATGGTTGCCTTTGTTTAATCACTCAGGCTTCGCCCTCATGATTAAACCACACCAACCGTGGGTAAATCTTCAATATACCACACCACGTCATTGGTTACTGCTTTAACATACCACACCACAGAGTCAATTAATGTTATTATACAATGACATAATTTAAGAAAAAAATATTTTCTTAAATAATGTCTTTGTATAATGCCTCCACAGTGCCCTTCTGTGTTTTTTTTTCTGGTATTTTGGGGCTTTTCTGATGTCCTGCACATGCATATGGGACTTGCGTGTCCACACTTACACAGTACATCAGTGCTGTCTAAAGAAAGCAATGGAGAAAGGAAGATCTCTGTTGCTTTTTTTATTTAGTTATTAAAAAAAGAAATCAGGAGACTTTTAACATTCGGGAGAGATGGGACAGAGAAAATAAAAGGATAACCAGGTACATTTCTTTAGTTTTGCAGAATATACCTGATTATCATCTTATTTATCTCTGTGCCATCTCCTTCATTTGTTTGAGGTCTTCGGTTTTGTACATTTATTTAAAAAAAGAAAGAAAAGTAAAAATTTTATGGGATATATTAATGGAAAAACTCTGGGCGACCAGACCTTTTTCCATTGGTATATTCTTGGATTTACAATGAGCATGCTGGTTAGGCTGACTAATCAGCGTGCTCCTTTTTGAATATTACTAGCCAGTCATTGTATTTCTGTCTAATCATTATATTGCAGAGCTCCTTCAGTGCAGTTGATTGGATATGGTTCTAGGGCAAGTCAGCATGGTTGTGAGTGAATTATTCAATTGTTATGGGAAGATTATAAGGGAATCAGGTTATTGATTTATGAAGCAACTTTTTCTTTAGCAGCTGCTCATATACGAAAGGTGGTGATAACCAAATTAAGGAAGTGATGACTTTTTTGATATTTAGAGTTAAGTTTTAATCTGTTACAGTAAAGGTCACAGACAGTGAGAAAGACAGGCACACATGCATGTGACCTTATGTTTTGAAAAGGTGGTGAGTAGAGAGAATTTACATAAAAGTTTCACATAAAATAATGTGAAGTCTTCAGTTCATGTGACAAAAACTCAGAGAAGTTCCTTATCTCAGGTCTGTCTTTACTGTTTTTTTATACATTTGGTACATGCCACTTCATTGTCACAGTCTTTGTATGAGGGGGGCATCTAATAGAATCTACTATTTGTGGAAAAATAAATTATAGGTTTTGTCTAATGTATCACTCCTGTTCCAAAACTTCTGCTGTTTTGTGATCCCTTGTTATATCTCAGACTATTATAGGTTCATAGGTTCATACTAGGCTATCTGCCCAAGGGCATTTATAAGCCTAGCCCATAGTTATGTGGCTTTCGCCACCCCTTTAGTTTGAATTAAAACTATGCCTATCATTTTGCTGTGCCTCTGTCAAGCAGTGACACTGAAGTAATCCCTGGGGTATATCTGCGATCTCCCATCCATTGGTCAAGATTCCTCTTGAACAAGGCCAGCGAGGTGCTTTGCCTCACATGTACCGGGATTTTGTTCCACAGCACAGGGAGTCTCTGGGTGATGAATCTGTCCCTCCAGCACGTTCTATTTATAACCATGTCAAGGTTTAAGTCTCTTCAGGAGTCTTGTTCAGGAGTAAAACTGTAACTTTTCACTTGCTGTCAAAAACATGTATAACGAGCTCAGTCTTCATATGCAGTGTCCCACTGATAACTGCTCCATGAATGGCATGTAGACTATCACCTTACATACCACATAATGCATTGTATGATATTGCACTTAGTTAGTAATTTCTCAAACTAAATCATTGCATATTGTTAGACATGGTTTTACAATGCATTCCTGTTCAATTCATCATTACAAAATATAAACATTTATGACTAAAAACAGACATAGTCTGAAGATAAGACAGTTGACTTGAGGGAGGAATGAAGACGTAGTTTATTTATGAAAGAGTGATGAATTATTCATCTGGGAGTACAGTACAATCGGTAACGCTTATAAGCTAATAGCAAGTAAAAGTATGTTGGCTCATATGCTCTCCAAAAGATACCTTGTCTTAAACTGGGGACTGTTATTACATTTTGCTCCGTTTTTATAGGTTGAAGAATTCCACATTAATATAGATATTTTGCACTTGTTCATCATGAAGCGTAAGATGATTCATACTCATGTTTTCAATCCAACATTCTACCTTTACTAGTAAAACAGGGTTATTGTTTGTACTGAAGAAAGGATGTATTATTTTTTTTTTCTGTAGTTCTATATGATCAGTTTAAAAAAAGAACCAGCTGGTTCTAGTGTACAGAGAGGTGGATCCTTGATCGTATCACCAGTCATCTAATTTTACTAGTTTAATTTTCATTTTTTTAGTATCCCTATTCTACGTGACCATTGAGCCTGTCTCTGGGATGTCCATTTGGCCCATTCATTCATTTTGGATGAGAGCCAGTAAGTACATTTACTCCCCCTATAGCGTATGGATTTATAGACTACTTTTTTCCCCATACAGGCAGGACTGACGCCACAGCTAATGCCATTATCCATTATTGCAGTAGGGTGCTTTTTGTTTACATATGTATCAACATCCCCCTGCATAGGACAATTTCCAAAATGCTTATAAATGACAGGATCATACAAGCTTCCATACAATGCAGTGGACATTGGGCAAGCACAGAATTTCAAGTTCTGCTCACTGACCATCTTCGGGTGTTGCTCCACTGATATTTGTTGCCCATCTCATCCCTTTTTTCTACTAACAGCACCGGTGATGGTAGTTGAACCCAGGTCATCTGTATTAAATGTCAGGTTTTTATGTTTCTTTACCAAAGCAGATGGAAGTAAGTATAGGACTAACTAGTGGGTTCTGGTGCTGGGGACCCTAGATGGGGAAGGAGAGAGATGTGACTAATTAGGCAAATCAAGAGTCATATTTGATGTCAGTGGTAGATCTGCCTTCTGTGCAACTAACAGACACTCTGGTGATATACAGGGATAAAGCCCTGAGTGTGACCCAGGTGACATGGATTTGATTAATGGCTTGGCCAGCTGGCAGAAGGGCAGGGAGGAATGGGCATATCCATACTAAAAGGTAGGTGGTAAATGTACATTTCCTGCTGTCATCAATGGTGGAGACTGTGAACACTGCACTAGGGGACTTAGACAAAGGAGGGTATATGGTGGAGGGCAAGGCTCACCTGTGTCAGAGGAGGCAGGGTGATACGCATCATGCCCTCTTCGCATACCTGCCCCTCAGATGAAACCCGGTGACTTGGTGATGGCCAGGACTCCCCATAGTACCCTTAGGTTCATGACTGGCCCAAATACTTTGGACCGAGTCTTGGAGAGAATTAGAGCTGCGGGCAGACCTGGCAGGAATGTCAGAACTTAGCAGCAAGACATTTGATGATGATGGTGCAGATAGCATAAAAGTGCTCAAAATGTCATACCTGATAGAGCACAAGTTTTATGGAGGCAGAAAGAGAAACAGCTGATGAGTGGGGTTTCTGTTTGCCAAGCAGTATGATAGAATATTATCCAAGAATTTTGTTTGTGTGTATATATGTTTGGTGGAGGTAACCAACTGGCACTACTTTGCAGACACTGTGCCAGTGAGATATTTATCAACAGTGAGGAGAAGTATGTAGGGCATAAAAATACACTACCCTCTGAGTCGATATCCCATTGTAGGTTAAATATCATTAATAACATGGCTGGGAAATTAGCAAAACTGGAGTATGAAATACCTAATCAGTTGTCAGGTGAGTTCATATTAGTCAGGTAGGGGGGAAAAAGCTAAAGAACAAAAAGAAACAATAAACAAGGGCGTTACCAAAGTGAGGAAACAAAAGATTAAATAGCAAGTTTACCTCATACCTCTCAGCTGTCCAGATTTTTACAGAATGGTCAGTATTTGCCTCAAATTTTTGGTCTATTCCCTCACAAAATCTGTGGTTTTCTGGCAAAATCAGTATTTCATGAAAAAATATTTTTCAGTAGAGAAGTATCGATTTCTAATTTAGTTATAAGGGCCTTATAACTTTGAAGTCACAGACTGGTTACAGTTCGCGGCTCTTTTTTCTTGCTATAAAGGAGACTCAGCCAGTGACCTTGATGCTCAAGTCACCGTCTCCCCTGTATATTTGTGTGTGTCCATATATATGTATATGTCCATATATATATATATATATATATATATATATATATATATATATATATATATATATATATATATATTCTTCTACTTCTTTCGGCTGCTCCCATTAGGGGTCACCACAGCAGATCATCTGTTTCCATTTCTTCCTGTCCTCTGCATCTTGCTCTGTCACACCAACCACCTGCATGTCCTCTATCACCACATCCATCAACCTTATCTTAGGCCTTCCTCTTTTCCTATTAACTGGCAGCTTCATCCTTAGCATCTTTTTCCCAATATACTCTGCATCCCTCCTCAGCACATGTCTAAACCAATGTAATCTTGCCTCACTGGCTTTGTCTCCAAACCTTGCAACCTGGGCTGGCCCTCTAATATACTGATTCCCAATCCTGTCCATCCTCGTCACACCCAGTGCAAATTTTAACATCTTCAACTGTGCCACCTCAAGCTCTGACTCCTGCCTTTTTATCAATGCCAATGTCTCCAACCCATATAACATAGCTGGTCTCACTACCCTCTTGTAGACGTTACCTTTCACTCTTACTGGTACTCGTCTGTCACAATTCACTCCTGGCACCCTTCTCCACCCACTCCATCCTGCCTGTACTCTCTTCTTCACCTCTCTTCCACACTCACCATTACTCTGAACTGTTTATCCCAAGTACTTAAACTCATCCACCTTCGCCACCTTTACTCCCTGCATCTTCACCATTCCTCTATCCTCCCTCTCATTCACACACATATATTCTGTCTTAGTCCTGTTGACCTTCATTCCTCTTCTCTCTAGAGCATATGTCCATCTCTCCAGGGTCTCCTCCACCTGTTCCCTACTCTCACTACAGATCACAATGTCACCTGCAAACAAAATAGTCCACAGGGACTCCTGTCTGATCTCGTCTCTCAACCTGTCCATCACCATTGCAAATAAGAAAGGGCTCAGAGCTGATCCTTGATGTAATCCCACCTCCACCTTAAACACATCCGTCACTCCCACTGCAGACCTCATGGCTGTCACACTACCCTCATACATATCCTGTACCACTCTTACATACTTCTCTGACACTCCCGACTTCCTCATACAATACCACAACTACTCTGTAGGCATCCTGTCATATGCTTTCTCTAAATCCACAAAGACACAATGCAACTCCTTCTGACCTTCTCTGTACTTCTCCATCAACACTCTCAGAGCAAACATCGCATCTGTAGTGCTCTTTCCTGGCATGAAACCATACTGCTGATCTCTAATCAACACCTCCCTTCTTAACCTAGCTTCCACTACTCTTTCCCATAACTCCATGCTGTGACTGATCAGTTTAATCCCTCTGTAGTTACTACATCTCTGCACATCACCCTTATTCTTAAAAATGGGTACCAAAACACTTTTTCTCCATTCCTCAGGCATCCTCTCACTTTCCAAGATTTCATTAAACAATCTAGTTAAAAACTCCACTGCCATTTCACCTAAACACCTCCATGCTTCCACAGGTATGTCATCTGGACCAACAGCCTTTCCATTCTTCATCCTCTTATCTAACCTATCCTTACTTTCTCCTTGCTAATCCATTGTACTTCATGATTCACTATCCCCACATCATCCAACCTTCTCTTCCTCTCATTCTCTTCATTCATCAACCCCTTAAAGTACTCTTTCCATCTGTTCAACACGCTTGTGAGTACGTTTCCTTCATTATCCTTTATTACCCTTACCTGCTGCACATCTATACTAGTTTGGTCCCTCTGTCTAGCCAATCAGTACAGCTCCTTTTCTCCCTCCTTAATGTCCAACCTTTTATACAACTCTTCATACGCCTTATCCTTAGCCTTCACCACCTCTCTCTTTGCCATGCACCTCATCTCCTTATACTCTTGTCTACTTTATTCATCTCTTTGACAATCCCACTTCTTCTTCACCAACCTCTTTCTCTGTATACTCTCCTGTACTTCTTCATTCCACCACCAGGTCTCCTTGTCCTCCTTCCTCTTTCCAGATGTCACACCAAGCACCTTTTTAGCCATCTCTCTTACTAGCTCTGCTGTAGTTACCCAGCTATTTGGTAACTCTTCACTGCCACCCAGTGCCTGTCTTAACTCTTCCCTGAACATCATCTCACAGTTACACTTTTTTCTATGTCCACCATTTGATCCTTGGTGCTGCCCTCACACTCATCCTCCTCTTCTTGATCACCAATGTCATCCTACAAACCGCCATCCTATGCTGCCTAACTACACTTTCCCCTGCCACCACTTTACAGTCTCCAATCTCCTTCAGACTGGCCCATCTACACAAGATATAATCCACCTGTGTGCATCTTCCTCCACTCTTGTATGTTACCCTATGCTTCTCCCTCTTGTTAAAGTACATATTCATCACAGCCATGTCCATCCTTTTCACAAAATCCTCTACCATCTGACCTTCTGTATTCCTTTGCTTAACACCATACCTACCCATCACTTCCTCATCCCCTCTGTTCCCTTCACCAACATGCCCATTGAAATCTGCTCCAATCACCAGTCTCTCACCCTTGGGTAAAGTCATCACCACTTCATCCAACTCACTCCAAAATGTTTCTTTCTCATCCATCTCACCCAACTTGTGGAGCATATGCACTAACAACATTCATCATTACACCATCAATTTCCAGCTTCATAAACATCACTCTATCCGACAATCTTTTCACCTCCGAAAACCTCTTAGCAGACTCTTCCTTCAGGATAATGCCTATGCCATTTCTCCTCCCATCCACACCATGATAAAACAATTTGAAACCGCCTCCAATACACCTAGCTTGCTCCCCTTCCATCTGGTCTCTTGCACACACAATATACCAACCTTCCTTCGGTCCATCATATCAGCTAGCTCTCTCCCTATACCAGTCATACTGTCAACATTCAAAGTTCTCACCCTCACTATCACTGTCCTAGCCTTTACCTGCCTTCGGGCATGCCTTCCCCCTCTTCTCCTCCTTTGGCCAACAGTAGCCCAATTTCCGCCAGCACCCTGTTGGCCAACAGTACTGGTGACGGTCATCATTAACCCGGGCCTCAACCAATCCGGTATGTATTTCTGTACTGTTGTCTGCATGTATGATTTGGCAAAATTTTACACCAGATGCCCTTCCTGAAGCAACCCTCCCCATTTATCCGGGCTTGGGACCAGCACAAAGAAATGCACTGGCTTGTGCATCCCCAGTGGCTGGGTTGTCCATATATATATATATATATATATATATATATATATGCATATATGTATATGTATGTGTATATATATATATATATATATATATATATATATATATATATATATATATATATATATATATATATATATATTTATGAGTCTATGGCAGGAGCTCGAAAGATCAAAACTTTGAATGCCTGTCGTATACATAAAGGTCTTCAAATCATAAAGATTCAGAAAAAATCAAACTCCACCTGCATCCCTCACACCCCCTGCTAATGAAATATAACAACTAGAAGATGACAAATTCCCATACCCCATTATAATGTGTACTCAGAAAAAGTCGATATATGTGATCATCTGATTTTCAATCTATTGCATCAGCTTTTTTTCCTACAAAATGTTGCCACCCCGGTGAGTTGTAGGGAACCATGTAATATATATATATGTATGTATACAGTATAATAACTGACTTCAAAAAACTAACTGCATTTGAAAAAATAAGTAACTTAGAAAAGTGACCACCTGTTAGATGAACAGCTTTTAATCCAGCTGCTTTTGCAAGGTGATTTTTACTTACCCTTAAATGTTGCCTATATTTCAACCCTGTGTGATAATAATGAAATCTCAAGTAAAGAGTTAAATCATAGGTCTTATACACCTCTGTTAAATCTATTACACCAGCTACAGCAAGGACTGGAATTGTTAAAGGGGGCATGTCAGGCTTTTTTTGTAGATAGCAGCATACCGATCTTTGCTTTGCTCGAATGAAGGTTAAAATGTGTCTGCTATTTTGTTGCTCTCCTATTTAAAAGATGAGATGGAAAACATTAAGCACTATTGCACAGATGTATCAGAAGAAAAGATGCCACATTTATTCAAAAAAGTTGATACTAGATTATAGGGTGTAGCTGAGGTGAAAGTCACACTGTTGTTGCCACCAAAACAGATTTATGATGATCTGGAAAATAATTGTAGTTTGGGACATCAAACTGTAAAACCCTGAGCATCAGAAACACTTAAAACTAATATGAAAAATACAGAAGAGGGAGAAAGTAAACTGCAAGTGTTTTTCTTGTTGTGAGGGGGGGGGGGCTGTTTCTGCAAATATGGGGCAGAACCCTACATTCCCCATAACTTATATATACCAATCCCAATGTCACACCAACTTAAAGAATGGAGAAATCTCCTAAAATAATAAAATCACTCCTGGAACTACTGTCAGCAGGGACACTGAATTTACACTAACAGTGATTTGCAATAGAAGGCAGTAATTGGCATTGTACTCCTCAGTGTCTTGTCCTTATGGCAATTTTTGGCATTCAGGGTGTTTTACCTTAATCACATCTAGATATACCTTTGTTAAACATCAGAATCTGGTGGAGAAAATATTATTCTGAGTGAGAGTATCCAACAGAGCTGAACTGCTAACTTAGCTAGAACAGTTTATGTATAACCCAGGATGGCAAAAAATATGACCCAGAGAATTGTTCAAATTGGCAAAACCTCCAGTTTGCTGGCATTGATGAAAAAGTTCAGGATATAAAGCTACAACTCCTCCTCAAACCCTCTCTAGACACTGCTTTCAGATACTATCCAAGTACTGTGTGGTGGTAGACAAAGTACAAATAGGTGGGAGGAAAAAACACTCCAAGAATGCAACTCAAAACAGTTTCTTTTTTCCAATACTTTTCCCAAAAGGTTGGAGGAACTTGCTGATTACATAATAAGGTGCTCAGTAATAATTTAAGGACTGCCCACAGATGCTGCACCAGAAGTGGCTGACACACTATGAATACATGCAGTTTGTGATCTTTGGGGGACTCATCCTGGATAAAAGACCACTCTGAGCTTTATTTAAATTTGTTAACCAGTGTCAAGCACTGACCAGAAATGACTAATTTCAGCCTCAGCCCAGGGAAAGTACAGCAGTAAATTAAAGTTTAGACTAGAGGCAGTGTCAATGCAATACAATGTCGGGTTAACGTAAAACCAAGCCACGTACAGCAATGTCCGGTTAATGTAAAACCAAGCCACGTACAGCAATATCCAGTTAACGTAAAACCAAGCCACGTATAGCTAAGCATCTAGTATGGGAAATGCACTACACTAAATGTAAAACCAAGCCATGTATAGCTAACCATCTAGTAGGGGAAATGCACTACACTAAACTTAAAACCAAGCCACATATAGCTAAGCATCTAGTATGGGAAATGCACTACACTAAATGTAAAACCAAGCCATGTATAGCTAAGCATCTAGTATGGGAAATGCACTACACTAAATGTAAAACCAAGCTACATATAGCTAAGCATCTAGTATGGGAAATGCACTACACTAAATGTAAAACCAAGCCACATATAGCTAAGCATCTAGTATGGGAAATGCACTACACTATACACTTAACTGAAGTTGAAATCAGTTATACAGTATAAAGAAGTTACATACACTGTGGAGAAGAGCATCAGATGTTAAGGTAAATCAAGTATACAGTTACAGGTAAATGGAGAATAAGAAAGTTATTGGAGACTGACACAGTGGACTCAGTATATTAGCGGGTCAGCTCAGGTTTGACGGTTTGGAGTCAAAGCCAGAGAGGCAAGATTGCATTGGTTTGATCATGTGCTGAGGAGGGATGCAGAGTATATTGGGAAAAAAAATGCTAAGGATGAAGCTGTCAGGTAACAGGAAAAGAGGAAGACCTAAGATAAGGTGTATGGATGTGGTGAGAGAGGAAATGCAGGTGGTTGGTGTGACAGAGCAAGATGCAGAGGACAGGAAGAAATGGACAAAGATGATCCACTGTGGTGACCCCTAACAGGAGCAGCTGAAAGAAGAAGAAGAAAAAGAAGAAGACTGGAGATTGACGCAGTATGGTGTGCTTAGGTAATGTGTCCAAGGACTTAACACTTGCATTTAGTTAGTTACAGAAGATGAACTCTTAGTTGTGCTCAGAAGATGAAGTGATGATATTTCTTAACAATAGGAGAAGATAGATTCCCAGACCTTTGGGCTGAGAGTTTTGGGTAAAGAGATCATAGCACACAGAGAAAAGTAAGTATAGAGACTGCTGATCACCAGAAAGCCTAATAACTGCTTTACAGGTGACAACTTGGAATCTGTGCTTATATTCTGATCCTGGTGAGAGAAGGAGCAGAGTGCATTGATTCCTGACTGTTTTTGGCTGGAGAGTGAGTGTCTGTTCTTAATGTACCTGATTGGTCTGGTTGCTAATCGAGGCATCTACCAGAAATAAGCTACAAGCCTACAGACCCTTGTATCATCTGGGACAAGACTGTGAATCAACAGACAAGCTGTGGCCTGCTTCACTTCTTGAGATTGGTGCTAACATTTGTCTCCTGGAGAGAGAAGAAGCAAAGGAGTATTGTATCCCAACAGAGTGAAGCTGGGGTGAGACCAGCATTAATAGTAGCCAGGCAGTAGCCTTTCATGCGACTCCCCTCTTTTCATCATTCTTGACAAGCTAATTCTTTGTTTTCAGTAAGTACTGCTTGATTTGTTTCTAACTAAAGAATATCTCCCTAAATAATGCATCCTTAAATTTTCAGGGTCTGTGTATTAGTTTCCTCTCAAGTGTTTGGCAGTGCTCTGTACAGACAGATACCTTGAGTGACATTTTTCCTGTAAAAGCACAACTGCAATTTCTCCAATATCTAGTTGCACACAGGATAACTAGTTTGCAGTAACAAGCACTGTCCACATAGTTGCAAACCAGATACTCCTGACGATGATTGATATTCTCACTTCAACAGTCTAATCAATAAAAAAGAGTTTGTTGCCATGGATATGAACTTTCCTACTCTCTCCATTACTGGCTTGGTGGATATGGCCATCCTGAGGCAATGTAGAAATTGACTCATGTTCACTGACAACCAGTTAATTCTCAAACAAACTGATATGGTATGTGAGAGATGTATTTACACATCACTGGAGACAAAGTTCTCACATAAAAGTACTCCTAATGTCAATAAGGTTGTCAGTAGTACACATGCTACACCCATCACGCACAATTCAAAGTAGACATATAGACCCACATATACTGAGCCTCTTACATGTAACCTTCCTAAACCACAAAGACCTCTTAGACAAAGTACACATAAGAAATACCCTCAGTAGCCCCAAACACACTCTTTCAAAACAGCACTCATATCAACACATAGAGCTACATCTCATGGAGTCTCTACCTCTAAGCCCATAAGGCAAGTCAACACACAATCCAACATTCTAGTCAATGGAGACTCCATCATGAGACACACTGATGGCCCTCTCACCAGGCTGAGTAAGGAGATATTTACAGTCGGCTGCTTATCAGGGGCTAGGATTCGTCACACTATGTATGCACTCAGGTCATTGGACCACAGTTACCAGTATGACTCAGTCATAGTCCATTTAGGAGTAAATACCTGAGACGTACCTTCCTAGAATATATGAAGAGAGACATCATAGAGCTCTCAGAATATGTGTCTCAGGCTGATATGAGCCTATCATTGAGCAGAATTTTACCTTCTCCAAGGATGATGCCACAATACGAACAAAAGATGATTGACTTTAACAATTGGCTTAGTTTTTGGTGTCATTCTAAGGGGGTGCAGCATCTGTCAGCATAGAAGGAAATGGTTAACAGACCACCCTGCTTTCCCAGGGATGGTCTGCACCTCTCCTCTAGGCTTTTGAATATTAGCTAAAACATTGTCTTCCCCATAGTGCCTTTTTTAGGCAATGCCAAACTGAAAGTACTTCTGACATAGCAAATCGGAACCAAGAAAATCTAAAGGTATTACTGCTCAATGCTAGGAGCCTAAACAAAAAACTCCACTCCCTGGAAGCTCTCTTTACCCTAGAGAATGCTGATATCTGTGTGGTCTCTGAGACGTGGTTTAAAGCCACGGAAAGCACACTAACAGTGCAAGGTTATAATGCCTTCCACACATTTAGACCAGCTACTTGACAGGCAGAGACTAAAGGTGGAGGTGTCTCTACATCTAAAACAAATATACTTCAAGGATGGTCAAACAGAACATTGCACTTGAGCTGCTCCATGTTCAAATCACCATAGGTAAAATCCAATACAACTTCCTTGCAAGTTATAAGTCCCCTTCTATGACCCAGGAACCTCATACCATGTAATTCATCTTATTAGAAACAGTAACCATCCAACCCAATAGCATATTTATGAGTGACTTTAATTAAATGTACATGCACAGAAATTCCTGGAGTTTGTAAACACAAACTCCCTGGACCCTATAGTCAATACACCAACCAGTGGTGCAACCATACTGGGTCTGATCCTCACTAATATTGGACAGTGTTGCACAACCCTACTGTAATCCCTTCCCTGGTAAGGTCAGACCACAATATGGTCTACTTTGAAGTAAAAATAAAACATGGACTCCCAGCTCAACCAGGAATATTCAGGAACTATTCTATGGCTAACCTCTTGCTATTAAGTGAGAACCTGGCAAAATTTCAAGCCCCTATAAACCCTGAGAACAGTTCTGCCTATGCAGAACTGTTCACAGAAATCTGTACAAACATGTTAATAGCTGCATACAGGCAGCTGTAGCCACCAGAAATAAGTACAGAACTAACTCAAAAAGCAAGCTACCCTGGGGGAATCACAAAATCAATTGGATGTATAACAAGAAGAAGAAAATTATAACAAAAATTAGCAGGTGCAGCAGCCAGCAGGATAAAAGCACTCTCATCAAACTAAACAAACAACTCATAAGACAAATGTGTCTACCAAAGCCAAATTTAAGGTAAGTTTGGCCTCCCAGGCTAAGGACAATCACAAAGCATTCTTTAGCTATGTCCACAACCTCAAAGGCAATAAGCAATTGTTTGCAGAGCTCATTGTGAATAAAGCCACCTATACTGAGCCAGAAGATATAGCAAACCTCATGGCTGATACATTCAGCTCCAACTTTACTCCTCTCTCCTCCAACCTTCCCTCAGGAAATATCATCAGATATACCTTTCCCTACTATCACTAGGGAACCGATCCTTAATGCTAGCTCTAAGACCAACAACACTGCATCAATGGACCCAGACAATATCCCAGGAATGCCTTCAAAATAGCATGAAACAACCTTTCAGGGCCTCTGGAATTGCTATTTAACTGTAGCTGTCAAACAGGCTTAATGCCTCATGAATAGAGAAAGGCAACAGTCATCCCTCTGCACAAAGGTGGGTCATCTACAGACTCTGGAAACTACAGACCCATAAGTCTCACTAGTCTTATATGTAAAGCCATGGAAAGAATTATCATGGAGATGATCAACAGAGATGTAGTAAACCTCCAGACACTGGACCCAACCCAGTTTGGTTTTGTCAAGGGCAGATTGTGCCTACTCAACCTGGTGGGCTTCTTTGAGAATATCTGCAAAGGAATGGATGAGGGCAAAATCATTCACACTGCCTACCTTGACTTGACCAAGGCATTTGACACAATACCCCACTCAGGCATTGTTGACAGACTCAAGAGGTTAGGTACAAACCCATATGTCACCCAGTGGATAGTCAACTGGTTCATAGACAGGACCCAGGTAGTTAGAATTGGGGAGTGCACATCTACAAAGAGGCCAGTCACACGTGGATTCACTCAGGGATCAGTCCTTTGATCACTCCTTTTTGGCACTTACGTCTCAGAAATCAAGGCCAATGTCAGTGGTCTGTGGCCGACTAAACTTGCAAATGATTGCAAATTAGGAGCTGTCATTGAATCTCACACTGACACAAATGTTCTCCAGGGGGGCTGACACAGACAAACAACTGGTGTCAGAGCCATGGACTAAAACTAAATGTTAAGAAATACATACTGGTATCCTTTGGGAAATCATTCATCCCTGGTAACTATCATATTGATAACACACCCCTTAGATATGACCCAGTAGTCAGGGACTTAGGGACACACATAGATAGTAATTTAGCCTTTGATCATCACTTGTCTACAGTGGTGAGCAAATCATTCTATGTTGTACAACTTATAAACAAAGGTATGGCATCTAAGTCCATGATAGTCATTGTTCCACTGTATTCAGCATTCATCAGACCTATCATTGAGTACAATGCACCCTTTGGTATGTACCTAACCAGGCATATCCAACTGGAACGTCCTCAGAGGTTACTCACTAAAAGAATACAGGGCATAAGTAGTATGTCATATGCACACCGCCTCAAGACCCTATCCCTGTATTCTGTCTCCTACAGGCTTTTGAACGGATATCAATGCCTGGCATACAGGGCATTGTCAGACCCCACTCAGATGGAACTCTTGCATATCTAGAAAACAAACAGTAGCATAATTACTTGTTTTAAAGACTTAAACCTTGCCTGTGTTATAAATAGGACCTGGTAGAGAAATAGGTATGTATCCCAGAGACTACCCTGTCTATGGAACAGGCTCCCCATCCATGTGAAGGAGAGTTCCTCCCTAACTCAATTCAAGTGCAACTTGGGCAATTGGATGGGAAACCAGAAATTCATCCCTGGTTTGGCATCTAAGTCTCTAATGCAAACAGGTAACCTGTAAACGGTTCATCTCACAGGCCCATGCTTACACTTATCAAGGGTATCAGAACTTGTCATTAATTTGTGATGCATAGCTAGGCTTAAAAAGGCCCTTGTAGTTGTTAGCCTAGTAAACACATATGAACCTAGACAACTTTCCAGTATGAATCAAAATAGGGAGTGAGTCTCAGCTAAAACATTTTTGTCACCATAAAGGCAAACAGAAAGACATCATGGAAGTTACTGTTAATGTTAGAAGACCTTGAATGTACATTTACTCATTTAAGAAAGCATCAGAAGAAAAAGACCTGGAGATCTGAAAATTAATGAGATGCCCACAACCAGTGACAAAGGATAAAACTGAGTGTTTGTCAGAAAATATTGGAAGAAGATTGTATAGGGACACAACGCAAGGTACAAATACAAAAAAAAACTTTGAAAAAGGGAGAAACTAAGAAGCCAGTGATGACCAACCATGACCCTGGACTCAGGCAAGACGTCAATGATCCTAGTTAAAACTAAAAGGTCATCAGTGAAGTTGTAGCAGAAGCACAGAGGTAGATTCAAGCATTGCGCATTTGGGGGGTACTCTGATGAGATGGACAAATAATGCTGCCAGTGTTCATAGAAATTGGAGGAGAGTGTTAGAAGACAAAGGGAAAAAACTAGTACTAATGAAGAAATGTGAAAGCCAACCAAAAAGATGAGTGAAGCAACAGTAGGGTAAGTCAACTGTGCTAAAATACAAATTACATTATGTAAAAAAAACAGCATTATTAGGACCTGTGGAGTATATTGTGTGATTAAATGATGGGTGTCAGTAAAATGTCTATGGATCTTCTGACAATCAAAACAGTAAGAATATAGCACTGAATGGGGATATATATATATATATATATATATATATATATATATATATATATATATGTGTGTGTGTGTGTATATATATATATATATATATATATATATATATATATATATATATATATATATACTAATTCTGAGCTACTGTGAGTTTAGAATAAATATATATCATGGGTTTTCACAAACAGATAATGGTGCAGGAAAGTTTAAAAGTGTAACAGCAACTTTCAAACCTTGCTGTTTTTTGTCAGTAATGTAGTTTGTTTTTTGACATGTTATAACTCTGATTACTAAGTCTCACACTTTCAATAGGGAGTTGAGAAACGATAGACAGTTTGCATGAGGCACTGATAGCTCAACCTTTTGTGTGCTATAGCAGGTCTGTAAAAAAGAACAGACTTGTAATTTATGATTTATGTAGTGCTGTGCCACACTTGCACATTGAGATGCTGTGATGATGTAGGCATATTAATTCTTCATGTAGATCATTTTCAGGAAGATAAGAATGATATATACTGACGTAATAAGAAATTGCCACAAGTGAAATCAACTGTGCAGTGCACCTCAATATGCATAAAATGTATCATTTAAATCTTCGGCCAGTTAAGTTTTGCAATATGTTTAATATTTCAGAAATTGAAGGCAGCTTTGCTTGTTTTATGACTACCTGGACAAAAAAAGAAAAAGAAAAGAAAACATTTCGCTTAGGCTGCATAACTACATTTTTTTGTATACTGATCTTTTCCTTCTAGTGTGCACCAGGGTTGGAACAGGTGCTCCGGTGACGACAACTACGGTATTTTAAGATTATCAAGTAGCAGCCAGGGAGATGTCTTGAAATTCTAAATCGGTTTGGCTCATGCCTTTCTCAGAGGTTCCTGCAACTGACAGTTTCAGAATTTACCTAATCCTTAAGATCTTGATTGCTTGTAAGTTTCCCATAGTTGAACAGACACATTTTCTGATCTCATGACATGGCAGCTTTACATATTTTTTAATATGTTTGATGGGAAAAAGCTCAACAGTTATAGGAAAACTTTTTGCTATAGTTTTACTATGTCAGGAAAGCAATGGGTGCCTTTTTTATTTGGCTGAGGGGAGGAGGTTTGGACGTAGGTGGTAACTTGAAATGAACACAGAAGGTTGAATGAGTATTACAGTAAGGCAGGTTTTCCATTAATAATGTAACTGTTGCTTATATTACTTACCTCTGAATAATTTCCACATGCTATAAGTAGCTATTGCATGAGATGCTAGGTGCTAATGCAATGTAGATTCAATTTCTGTTTGACTGAAGACAGAGAGTGATTGTCCTATTCTGAGTGGTCAAAAAGACAGAAGTGAGGACCATTATACAAAAATAAAAATTGAAACTACCAGCAACATAAATCAGGATTTTGAATTCACAAGAATGTACTAAACTTAGATACGAGCATTAGAGCAGTAAACTGAACTGAGCCTTAGTCATATGACTCTTCCTTCCATTTTGCATGAAGTAGAGTATGATAGATACAGGATTTATACTTGAGCAGAAAATCACGTGTTCTTTTAATAGTTAGTGAAATGTTTATTTGGTACATTTCAAAGTGTTTTCAGCTTGTATCTGCTGCCAAGTATGAAGAAAATGATATTTAGCTTTGAACTACTAAATTGTGAGTAAAGTGTACTTCAGAATTGAAATTCTGCTTGCTCAGTTTTTCGAATGATATGATTATTTTATTATTTATTTCATTTTCTGCTGTAAACAAGCAAAAAAAAACTGTACTCCTTAAACACCGAAATTGTCGGAAGGAGACAGGCAGCCAGTAGTGTGGCAAAAACACACAGTAATGTATTTTAATGTATAACAAGTTTATTAACACAAGACACGTTTTCGTCTCTCCTAAATGAGAAATTTCTTCAGAAAGTGAAAAAGTAGTAAGACTGGAACCTTTTAAAAGTTCCGCCCGAAGGGTGAACAGTAATATGAACCAATCAGCGAAACTCATGAAGTTAAATGTACAAATAACAACAAAAGCCTAAACAAGTGAAGCAGCGTACTGATAAAATCATTATAAATAACAAGTATATAAAATAGTATAAGTAAAAATATTATTATTTAAACTGTTTAAAAATGGATAAATATAATAGACTGAGTATAAAAACATATAATGTCAGCAAGTAGACACATACAAATACGGGTATTAAGAAACATCAACTAGGTCATCACCTATATGTTATTGTACAAGTAATGTAATACACAAATAATGGTTACAAAAAGACATAATGAAAGGTTAGTTATCTCAAGCAGCTCTTAGTTTCAATAAACAAGTAATGTTACAGTTTTCATTGAGCCCTGGTACGCAAAATGCATTCAAAAGTAGTTGCCATTCTAATTCACAGCATTCTAACTGGATAGAAGTTGGTCCACCTGTAATATCTCAAACTACCTATCTATAACTAGAAACTGAAAACCGTGATCAGGTTTAGTATTGACATGTTTAGCTAACGCATTATCACTCTTATTTTTAGAAATAGCATAAACATGCTCGTAGATTCTGTCTCATAGTCTACGATCAGTTTTCCCCTATGTAAAAAGCGTTGCAGGCATTACACGCAGCTAGATAAATTATGCCTTTAGAATTGAAATCAAGCTTATGTTTAATATAGTATTTCCTATTAGCTATCTCAAAACTACTGCTTCTTTTTACATATTTGCACATTCTACAAGTACCACAAGGTAATGACCCACAAGATCTGTTACTAGTGCTAAACTGTTTACATTCGAGAAGGCTTTTTAAATTGGAACCTCTCCTGTAAATGATAGTTGGAAATGGACCAATTCTCTCAATTAATGCGCTATCTTTAGACAATCAGTGCCAATTCTTATGTAACAACAGTTTAATCTGTTCACTTTCATTATTAAATGAAGTAATGAAACTGTGCTTGTAGTGTTGATCAATAGGTTTAGGAACCAACTCTAAGATGTTACTGTTAGCGGTACCAGAAATAATAGATCTACCTGTAAAATAAAGGTCTCTGTTAATGTCAGTAACAGAGGTTAATTCCATGTTATGACTATCATTACTAATCAGAATAGGGTTAAGTAGTCCTAACTCACGTGCTTGTAGAATGTGCAAATATGTAAAAAGAAGCAGTAGTTTTGAGATAGCTAATAAGAAATACTATATTAAACATATGCTTGATTGCAATTCTAAAGGCATAATTTATCTAGCTGCGTGTAATACCTGCAACGCTGTTTACATAGGGAAACCGATCGTAGACTACGAGACAGAATCTACGAGCATGTTTATGCTATTTCTAAAAATAAGAGTGATAATGCATTAGCTAAACATGTCAGTACTAAACCTGATCATGGTTTTCAGTTTCTAGCTATAGATCAGGTAGTTTGGGATATTAGAGGTGGACCAACTTCTATCCAGTTAGAATGCTGTGAATTAGAATGGCAACTACTTTTGAATGCATTTTGCGTACCAGGGCTCAATGAAAACTGTAACATTACTTGTTTATTGAAACTGAAGAGCTGCTTGAGATAATTAACCTTTCAATGTGTCTTTTTGGACACATTATTTGTGTATTACATTACTTGTACAACAACATATAGGTGATGACCTAGTTGATGTTTCTTAATACCCGTATTTGTATATGTCTACTTGCTGACATTATATGTTTTTATACTCAGTCTATTATATTTATCCATTTTAAACAGTTTAAATAATAATATTTTTACTTATACTATTTTATATACTTGTTATTTATAATGATTGTATCAGTACGTTGCTTCACTTGTTTAGGCTTTTGTTGTTATTTGTACCTTTAACTTCATGAGTTTCGCTGATTGGTTCATATTATTGTTCGCCCTTCGGGCGGAACTTTTGAAAGGTTCCAGTCTTACTACTTTTTCACTTTCTGAAGAAGTTTCTCATTTAGGAGAGACGAAAATGTGTCTTGTGTTAATAAACTTGTTATACGTTAAAATACATTACTGTGTGTTTTTGCCACACTACTGGCTGCCTGTCTCCTTTCGACAATTTTTGGTTGTAAAGTTTGAATATTTACATAAAATGCAAAGTCCTGTTTCCTCTAATAAATGGCATGGATTTATTGAGGAATTTGTCCATGGTTTTCAATATGCAAAAATACCTTCCAGTGTTACAATTTTCACAACCGATGTAATCAAAACAAAAATGGCAAACATTGTTTTGGCAAAGAAGCCTGTAATCTACCAGTTGTATTTTCCAAGACAAAAACGTTAAAATGCAATTTTTTTTTTATCTTGTCCAGTAGCATTTAGTCATATTATCTTTACTGCACTTTCACAGAGAATCAGTATTTCTAGACGAAATAAAATGGGTGTATTTTCACTTTATCTGGCTTTCCAGTTTGCACAGAGACTACATGATGCTCATAATAAAATGTTTTCATTTTTTTATATTTATCCTTCATTGTTCTTATTGTTGTTATTTAGTCATTTAGTTGAGCCTGACTCTTTGTGCCCTCAAGGACTTCAGCACACCACCTGTGCGTCAACAACTTCTTCTTTATGTTCTTGCAAAGTCATACTCATTATATCAGTAATACAGTGTATCAGTCTTAGTCTACGCTGTCACCTTCTTCTATTACCTTTGATCTACTCCACCATCAATGTTTTCTCCACTCAATCATGTCTTCACATTATGTGTCCAGTGTATTGAACCTTTATTTTTACTACCAGTTCATCCAGTGAAAAGTCTAGGTTTACTTTCTTAAGTATTGAACAATTTAATTTGATATTCTTGCAGTTCATGGAATTTGGAAAAGATTTTCTCAAGTGCTGCAGTTCAAATGCAATGTTTTTATGTATATAGTCTTCCTAAATTCCAACTTTCACAGCCATGCCACTACTACAAAAATCTGACTGAAAGGACCTTTTTGAGAATGCAATATCTCTGCTTTATAATTTTTAGCCCAACTTGCCATAACTTTCCTCAAAAGAAGCAAACATCTTTTAATTCAGTGGCTCCAGTCACCATATGCAGGAACATTTAAGCCCAAAAAAATAAGTTGTATCAATGTTTCAACTTCTCCCCACCCCTCTATTTACAAAATCATTATAGGGCTAGATGAAAAACATCTTAAATTTGAGGATATTGACAGCAAGTCAGTTTTTCTGCTTTCTTCTTTCGTTTTTATCAACAGGCCCTTCAGTTCCTCCTTGTTTTGGTCATCCAGATTAATATCATCTGCACATGTAATGTTGTTACTAGGTCTCCTGGCAATATTGATTTCAGCATCTAATTAATATAACCCAATATTTTGCATGATATATTCGACATATAAATTAAATAAGCAGGGTGGCAATATACAGTCTTGTTGCATTGCTTTCACAGTGTTTAATCAATCAGTCATTGTATAATTAGCTTTAACTGTTGCTTTTTGGTCTGAATCCAGGTTCCTCAGGAGGCAGATAAGTGCAAATAATTCATTTAAATATACTTTCTTATGTCTTCTTGATAGCCTGTGGAACTTCACATTTATCTTGACATATTTTTCTATATCTATTTTCTTTTGTTCTCCTTCTTTCTTCTGCCAATTTTAAATCATTCATAGACAGCTGTTTTGCCATCTTAATCTTCATCATAATTGACTTATTTTTGTTGCTGCTTCCTGGAGAATGCCACACATTTATATATGTAGTGGTACTTTACTTTAAACACATGCAGAAATATATTTAATGATCACACTTCAATAATACTAGCAGTAAGGTTTATATACAGTTAACTCTAATAAGCTGCACTTATATTGTACTATCAAATAGTCTAAGGGCTATATCATTACTTGGAAAAAATAGTTATCTCCAGTGAATTTAAGTTACAAGATTTTGAATGGTAGGGGCCCTCTAGAAAATGCATATGCTTGTTTTTGGGAGGAATTAATGCGTAAAAGTATGAACAAATACTAATTAGTTTTGTCTCATAATTAAAGTGGGGGCTACTGAGTGAGCTATGCATCTAGGCATCATTGTGCCTCTCAATGTCTTAATGTAAGAAATTTGAACAAAACCTAAAATAAAGAGGGAACAAAGGCCCAAACTAGGGACAGATTTTAAATATTGCTCTTATAAACGTAAAACAGTTGCCAGAATAACTGTTTTTGTGTTAGCATAGATTTTCTGATGTATATAAAGCCTGAAACTCAAATGTGATTTTTTTGTTTAGTAGCTTCAATCCTAAGTGATTTTCTAGAAAAATCACAAATTTTATGATGAACAGACCAAAAATATGGGACAAACATCTGGACAATTGAGAGTTACGGGCATTATATGTTTCAAATAAGTCCAAGGGGAAAAAAAACAAAGAGAATGTATAATATTTGTTTGGTGAACTTATGGAGCTAGAGGGTATGGAAAATTGATTTGTCAATGAAAAGCATCATGAAGCATGCTGGGTGGTCCTTCTTCAGATCAGCGGTCAAAAATCTGGTGTAGCTCTAGACCACAGGAATGTGAAGCATTTGTACGTAAAGAGTTGTGGACAAATTCTTTTTAGTGCTTTATAATAAAAATTCATTTTATACATGGAAGTGTCCTGTTAATAGATCACAATTCACATACATTTCTTAAAAGGATGGGGGGGGCATGCTCTTACACCTGTGGTATTGTGTATGCCTCTTTTATATGCTTCATTTTTGGCATATTTTCAACATAATATAATAAAGTAATGATATACAGAATATTGAAGTATAAAGAGTGTACACTACTAGTACAGACATTTTAAACAGGGTCCTTTAACACAGATCGAAGGATGATCATCGTATTCATAATGTACTGTCTCAGCTTCCTTTGATGTTCTTTTTTCTTTTTACTATTTCTTATCATACATGCACCATAGAAATCATGGACAGACAAGAAGGTATAGAAACTATAGCAGATTTGGATGATAGCTGCGACAATGATCAGAAATGTGGTGGCAAGGAGGCATATGGAGAGCTAGCCATGAGGACAAACTAAGACAGATACATTCTGAACTGATTTATGACTAAGGGAAACTCCCTCAAATGCAAAAGTCATAGCATGGTTATGGATGCTAGAACCTAAAATAACAGGGGAACAGGAATGATAAGAAAATAATTGGTAGATGGGTCAACTAATTACTGGACTCAGAAAAGCATTGTATCTGAAGGAGGATGTAATAGAAGGAATATGGTGGTAGAAGTGAAAAAAAACCCTTGTAATCTTTTCTCCATTTCTGTAAAAGCAGTAGTAGGAGTAACTGAATGTTAGAAATGTTAGACAAGGGGACAATATGATGGAATTATCACAAGAAGACAGTAGGACATCTGTTACTATAAATGAAGTAATGATGGACAGGAATTTGAGTAGGAAACAGGAAGAATTAACATAGAGATTGATACGACCAATGTGATTTGGGCAGAACTAGCAGACATTAGAAAAAAAACACTTTTTGCAGGGTGAATGACTATTTCTCTGCTATCTTTTCTATCTTGCCATGCA
The DNA here is from genome assembly GCF_019279795.1 of Protopterus annectens. Lineage (NCBI taxonomy): Eukaryota > Metazoa > Chordata > Ceratodontiformes > Protopteridae > Protopterus > Protopterus annectens. The sequence goes on along the minus strand of NC_056744.1, from coordinate 428,923,207 downwards.
GAAAGAGTATAAGCATTAAATGAAAAGATATTTAACTCAATTTATTTGGTGGCTTAGAAGCAGAATCCCTGTGAAGGTGGAATTGTGAGGCTGAGAAACTAGGCTGTTACCTAGGAGGAATGGGTGGTTTACCTTTAAAACCGCATATCATGGTGGTTCGGGTGTTCATATGAGTGACTCGAAACCACGAAAATGTAAACATCGACAGTTCCCAATGTTCAAAAAAACAGCAAATCGAAAAGCAGATTCACTGTTTTTTGAACATTAATATCAAAAAAAAAAACCAAAGTGTAAAGCAGGGGGTAAGCCCCCCAGCACCACCATGTGGGGGGCTGCACCCCCCCACCCCCCCTACTTTATTACTCTAACTCTGAGATCGCACTGCAGTGGTGAAAGGAACCATTTCCCGATCCCCGCTATAGTGCAATCCGCCCCAGAATGTCGAATGTGCAATGAACGAATCTCACTGTGCATTTGCTGATTGCACATTCAAACCTTTTCCCATTCTGCATTTACAATTCTTACAGACTGTCTTTCACACAAGTGCAATTTGCCTGTGTGCAATCTGCACATCTAAAGGTAAACCAGATAGGCAACAATTAAGGCATTGCGGCATTGACACCCTAGTCTATCAGGGATGATTCCACCCAGTTAAGAGGCCGAATAATTTGTAGAAGGCTTAGAGGGATATTAGGCTGTCACAAGAAACAAAAGTAAAGATAAGGAAGGCAAGACAAAGGCTACTTGAAACTTCTCACATCTGACACTAACAGGGCATAAACCTATGGTGAGAGGGGTAATGGTCTTCTTACATAGAGGCCTTAATGTAGTTAAATAGAAATCAAGCTTATTGTGAGGAATAAAATTTCTTAGAACAGCAACAGATGAATTATAGAATGCAGCTAATGCATACCATTTGTAAAGGGATGACCCCGGATATTTTATGAACTTTTTTCTTTATTATTGAGAGGAGATACTAGAGGGAGGTGCAGACAAGGTATTTTTTTGGGGATAACTTTGTAGTAGCAACACACACATTACCAATATTATAAGAACTCTTTGGGAAAGTAAATACCATGCCATAAAACAGGAGGCTTTAGAGAGGGCAGTAGAAGATAGACTAAAGGTAGTTTCTTGGAGAAATAGTATAGGGACAAGAAGAGATTTATATTTAATGGGAATGGTACAGCGAAGGCAAGTAGGCAGCTTCTAATGCAGAGGGCAGAATATAGACCATATTAAGGACTAGCATCAGAAAAAAATGTCTCTTATGCATTGACTGTCTGACACTGAAGGCAGAAATTGGGGATGCATGAAGTATAGAAGTTATAAGTGGATGAGTTACAAATGGAAAGATAGCCACAAAGGGGATAAACTGAGGGGAACAGTTTTGGCAACTTTGAATGAGTATGAGAGAGACTAAGAGAAAACTGGAAAAGAATAATGAGTTGCAGTAAAATTTGCAAAACAGTAGACAGTGATGGGGGAAAAAGCTATGTGAAAAAAAAGTAGAAACAGAATGTGAGAAACATGGAGGAAACTCTATAATATTCAAAAGGAAGGAAATAAAGGCCTGGGATTTAAGGCTATAACTGAGAGTAAGATGTCTGGCAAATATATGGCTTGTATATTTAAAGAAAGCAAAATAATTTATTAGCTAAATAATTAAAGATCAGAGATGAGACATGATTAGGAAAGAAGGATCACAAGACATTTATGAGATATTACAATGGATTTTGACTTAAATCTAAATGTAGGTGAGGATGGAGAAATGCTACCTAGTTAAGGAAGTGATCCATTAAAGCATCTTTGCACTGGGATAGAGAGGACAAAGGTGCATCACATAGTCTTATAAAATATTAAAGGAAAGGCCAGTAGGCCAGATGGGTTTCTGAAACATTTTACAAATGAAAAAATAGAGCAGTTCCAAAATGTATTGATAGTAAAGTTTACAACCTTTAACCAGAGAGGTATCCTAATGCCACTTATGGAACTCAAAAGAGTAGTAATGCCACTTAAGGGCACAGTGGGTAAAAGAGATCTAGGTAACTACAATCCAATATTTTATTTTATTGTATTTTACATTTGTTAACCAGAAAAGTCCTTTTTTAGCAGATGCCTGGGGAGAAAAGCATCACAAAAATAAAACAAAAAAAATACAAATAAATCAGCAGTAATACAATTGATTAAAGTTCATATAGACATCCACACAGGTTATTCACTAAAAGAATGCTGGCCATAAGTAGAATGTCCTTTGCAGACCACCTCAAGGCTCTATCCCAATATTCTGTCTCCTACAGGAGAGGGGATATCTATGCCTGATATACATGGCATTGCCAGACCCCACTCTGATGGACTTCCTGCATATCTGCAAAACAAACAGCACCAAAATTACCCATTTTAAAGAATTAAACCTTGTCTATGATATAAATAGGACCTGATGGAGCGACAGGTATGTATCCCAGAGATTACCCCATCTATGGAACAAGCTCCTCATACATGTGAAGGAGAGCTCCACCCTAACCCAATTCAAGTGCAACCTGGACAATTGGATGGGGAACAGGAAATTCATCCCTGGTTTGGTATCTATGTCTCTAATGGACACAGACAACCTGTAAATGTTTCATCTCCCAGGCCCTAGCTTGTAAATGTTTCATCGTCCGTGTTCCTGCTTACACTTTTCAAGGGTATCAGAACTTGTCAGAGATTTGGGATACATGGCTAGGCTTCAAAAGGTACTTGTGTTCGTTATCCTAGTAAACACCTATGAACCTATGAACCTAGACTGCATACAGATACATCAAATATTAGAGAACAAAAAATATAAATACAGGTAAATCAAAATAATACATATAGTTTAGAAAATTTTAAGAGATATGATGTGACAGAGAATCAAATACAGATGTCTTATAATCATGTACAGACAAAGTATAATAGAGTATTGGGTTGAAGACTCGCTGTGACTGGTACCAGAACAGAGCCAAGTATTAGCTAGGTGAGATTTTAGAGATTTGTTAAACTGTACTAAGGAAGTATTGGATGTTATATAGGTGGGCAGTGTATTCCACATTCTAGGTATGAAGTTAGAGAAAAGGGACTCTCCAGCTGTATTACTGGCTTTTGTTACTTCAAGAAGTGATTTATTCCTGGAGCGGAAAATTCTATGACTGGAGCAATACTTTAACAGATTCTGAAGTTCAGGCATTGTATCCGACTGGTTCAGAATTTTATGGGCGAAAGTAAGTTGGTTGTAGAGTAGAAGCTGAGGAAGTTCCAATCGGGTGAGTTGTTTTAGGGCTGTACAGTAGTGTGACCTTTAAGGAGAGTCAGAGGTAAACCTGGCTACTTTGTTGTAGCAGGAGTCGAGTTTATCTAGATCAGTCTTTCTAAGGTTAGTAAGGATAGGAGAAGCATAGAGGAGTGTGGAGATGAAGTGAGTGAGTGCAATAGTGGACTTAGTGTATTTTGCAAGAAACTGCTGATTTCTGCACAGAACACCCGTTTTTTTTTTTGTTTTGTTTTTTTTTTGTGTGTGTACTTTCTTTATGGTCTGGGAGATTTGAATATCGAATCACATATTATTATCTTTCTCTACTCGTAGAAGTTTGGTGTGAGTTACAGGAGAGATAATGGTTTTATCACTGGACATAATGTTAAATGATGGACCAGGTCCAGTGTATCTTGTAGGTTGGAAAAGCAGACGTTTTGTTTTCTTAGGATTCAGAATTTGTTGAAAATTAGTTAGCCATGTCTCGACAGAAAGAAAGGAATATTGTGTTAGAGTGTAGTGTTCTTGTAAGGAAGAGGTAGCAAATATTAGTGTAGAATCATCTGCATATTGGATGGTAGAAGCATGCAAGGTCAAAGTGTGGAGGTTGCTAGTATAGAGAGATGGAACAGTAGGGGCCCAAGAATTGAGCCTTATGGAACTCCTAGAGTAACTAGAAAAAGAGGGGAAGAGCTTACACTGACATTGTACTACCTGCTGTCATCCTGATAAATAACTTTGGAACAATGCAATAGTGGTTGACTGAGATCCAAATTAAATTAACATAGATAAGTTTCGCATGAGTGACCATGTCAAAGACCATAGAGAGGTCGAGGAAGATGGCAGATACAAATTTTCCAATGTTTCTGTGGTGATTTACTCTACTGGTGAATGATATTAGAGTGGTGGTAGTGAGATGAAATGGGTGGAAGTTGTGTTGAGTGTTTGACAAAAGTTTCCGAGAGTGTAAATAGCCAATAATTTCTGTATGTATACATCTCTGTAGGATTTTAGTTAGAGGGGATAGTATAGAAATTGGCTGGTACATAGTCAGTGCTATAGAATTGTCACCTTTGTGTAGCACAATAATATGGGAATTTTTCCAAATTTCAGGAACTTGATTTTCAGACATAGATATGTTAATAACAATGGCCACTGGGTAGGCAATTACATTGGCAGTGATTTGCAGAAAGTCAGCTGGAAGCTTGTCTGTTGCTGGTTTTGTGGGTTTTAGCTTTTTAAGCCATTTTCTTATCATATCTATAGAGGCAGGTTGAAAGTTGAAGGTGTTCTTGTTTTTGCATGACTTGGAAGGTTCTATGGTGGAGGGGTAGTTTTGGTGTTCAGCTAGGGCTAGAATGGTCTCCGTGAAGTATTTATTGAATTGAGTAGATATATTCTCTGAGGTATTTGCAGTTGTAGGGGTGGGAGTGATACATTTACCAGGAAGGAGTATGTTACTAATGGATGTCCAGAATTTTTAAAGGTTGTTCTGATACTTATTTTGTATGTTGTGATAGTAATTGATCTTGTCAAGTTTAACTTGCTTCTTTGCTTTATTTCTGAGTTCAATGTATGTTTGTTTTGTGGCTCAGGTGCTAATTGTGTGCCATTGGTTCCAGACTTTGTCTCAAGCTTTAAGTAGTGACCTGGTATCTTTACTTACCCAAGGAGCAAAATTAGATTTGATTCTGGTAGTTCTGGGAAGGGTGTGTAGGTTTAATATATCTGGAAAGGTGGAGTTGAACTAGTTAATGACTTCTTCTAGATCAAGTTGTTTAAGTAGAGTCCAGTTACAACTTTTAAGGGCAAATATGAAGCTAATAGGGTTAAAGTTATTTCTGTTTCTTATTAATTGGTAGAAAGTACCTTTGGTGTGATACATTAGTTGAAAGGCTGGCAGATGGTCACTCAGGCCATCTGGAAGGCAACCAGAGAGGAAGGAGTGAGCAGGTCAATTTATTAGTAACCAGTCAGGAATTGATTGCCTCTTGGATGATTTTTTTCAATTCTTGTAGGGGTATGTATGATTTAAGTAAACCCATGTAGGTTTATATTGTTAGTGGGGTTATCAGAGATGCACTCAATGCTAAAATCACCCATGACGATAGTTTCCGGTTTGAGTGCATTGTAGGACCAATGCAGTAGGTTAGTGAGGGTTGCTATATTGTTAGTGGGTGGGATGTAGCATCTAATTATGTTTATCAGCTTTTTTTGGAGTTATTTGTTAATCTGGTTAGAATTACTTCATCTTTGTCTAAGTTGGAAATAGATAGGTCAAGTATCTCCGCTTTAAGGTGGGTTTTAAATAGTATTGGTATGCCACCTCCCCTTTTGTCTATTCTGTCCTTCCTTAGGATATTATATCCTGGAGCCAGGATTTCATTATTACTGTTGTCCGGATTTAGCCATGTTTCAGTTAGAAGCACAATATGAGGTGAGTATAGTGAAAAATTGTCATGTAGATCATGAAGTTTGTTAGTAATATTTCAAATATTAATATTTAATAACAGTAGGTCTGTCTTTTTCTTTGGAAGATGTTGTATTTTGTGGGAGTGGTAGGAAAATTGAGAGGGCTGGTAGTTCTGGGTTGTTATTGATCCAGGATTAGGATGAGTGTCTCCACTGAGAGACAGTTTAGATGCTATGAAGGTTATAGTTTTTATGATTTTTACCAAGTATTATATTTTTGGAAATTTTGGGGAAATGATCAAGGGGTAGTCATTTGAAGGGAATGTGTTAAGTGGGAGATCTATTTATTTATTTATTTTATTGCATTTGTTTACTGGGAAAGTCCACTGGGACTATAAAAGCCCATTTTCAGTGGAGGCCCGGCGAGAAAAGCTCCGACAAGAACATAGATACAGAAAAACATTAAACACTAATTGGCACAGAAGTAGAAACAGTGTTACACATAGTGATTACAACATTATATATAAAAGCAGGAATTTAGTTGGTTTGATTACAGTAATACATGCAGAATATATACATAAAGGCAGGAATTTAGTTGGTTGTGAGATTAATTCAGTCAGAGAAGTATAAACAGAGATATATTAATCAGCATTATTGTAACAGTATCAACAAGTGATGAAAAAATAATAAATATGGACAAAATGTCATCAGTCACCAGTAGCAAAAAGCATAGGAGTTTAGTTATCATAAAAGGAGAAGGAGGAGGTTAGGTTACAGAGCAGGTACATAGCCAGGAAGGGTTGTTATAGAGCAGGTACATAGCCAGGAAGGGTTGTTATAGAGCAGGTACATAGCCAGGAAGGGTTGTTATAGAGCAGGTACATAGCCAGGAAGGGTTGTTATAGAGCAGGTACATAGCCAGGTAGGGTTGTTATAGAGCAGGTACATAGCCAGGAAGAGTTGTTATCGAGCAGGTACATAGCCAGGAAGGGTTGTTCTAGAGCAGGTAAATAGCCAGGAAGGGTTGTTATAGAGCAGGTACATAGCCAGGAAGAGTTGTTCTAGAGCAGGTACATAGCCAGGAAGGGTTGTTATAGAGCAGGTACATAGCCAGGAAGAGTTGTTATAGAGCAGGTACATAGCCAGGAAGGGTTGTTATAGAGCAGGTACATAGCCAGGAAGAGTTGTTATAGAGCAGGTACATAGCCAGGAAGGGTTGTTATAGAGCAGGTACATAGCCAGGAAGGGTTGTTATAGAGCAGGTACATAGCCAGGAAGAGTTGTTATAGAGCAGGTACATAGCCAGGAAGGGTTGTTCTAGAGCAGGTACATAGCCAGGAAGGGTTGTTATAGAGCAGGTACATAGCCAGGAAGAGTTGTTATAGAGCAGGTACATAGCCAGGAAGGGTTGTTATAGAGCAGGTACATAGCCAGGAAGAGTTGTTATAGAGCAGGTACATAGCCAGGAAGGGTTGTTATAGAGCAGGTACATAGCCAGGAAGGGTTGTTATAGAGCAGGTACATAGCCCGGAAGGGTTGTTATAGAGCAGGTACATAGCCAGGAAGGGTTGTTATAGAGCAGGTACATAGCCAGGAAGAGTTGTTATAGAGCAGGTACATAGCCAGGAAGGGTTGTTATAGAGCAGGTACATAGCCAGGAAGGGTTGTTATAGAGCAGGTACATAGCCAGGAAGGGTTGTTATAGAGCAGGTACATAGCCAGGAAGGGTTGTTATAGAGCAGGTACATAGCCAGGAAGGGTTGTTATAGAGCAGGTACATAGCCAGGAAGAGTTGTTATAGAGCAGGTACATAGCCAGGAAGGGTTGTTATAGAGCAGGTACATAGCCAGGAAGGGTTGTTATAGAGCAGGTACATAACCAGGAAGGGTTGTTATAGAGCAGGTACATAGCCAGGAAGAGTTGTTATAGAGCAGGTACATAGCCAGGAAGGGTCGTTATAAAGCAGGTATATGCCAGGAAGGGTTGAGATGATTTTTCAGTATTTGTTTGAAGGTGGTGGCGCTACCTGTGTTTCTTATATAAGTTGGAAGGGAAGGAGGAAGAGATGAATTTAAGATAGATGAGGATATTAGAAAGTTTTTAGGTTTAGTATTTTGGATATAGAAAGAAGAAGCATGTTGTGGAATTGGTTCATTTAGGTTGACATGATATGAGGTAAACTGGGCAATTGATGTTAGTGTTGCTAGAGCAGTAATCTGTAGCTGGAGCATGATGTAGTCTAGACAAGAGTTTGGTATAGGATATAATGCATCTTCTTATTGTAATACTGTTATGATATTGGCAAATTAACTAGGTGTTATGTAATGTAAGCGAGGATGACTATTTGTTTCATCACTATATCCTGACACAGATAATGACTAAGTAATTAGTAAGGTTAAATAATGCTTTACTAGTGCAGCATATGAGAAGCAGAAATATTTTGTCAAAGGGAGGTAAGTGATTAATAACAGATGGGCATTAATGGATTTTATATCGAGATTGGAAAGAGAAAGTCTAAAAGGGTAAGGAATGTCTTAGTCAACATATGTAAAGCTTTCAGTTCTGCAGTGTAGACTTGTAGAATGATGCGTTATAGTTTGGTTGATTGTGAAAAGTTTCATAGATGAGCAGTGCTCTTGTATAGCAATACAAAAAAAAGATCTAACACTAAACAGAGGAACTTCCAAATAGCCATACAGGGGTATCTTTACACCAGGCCTATTCTTACTAGAATAGGAAAAGTTTTGCTGGGAAAGTTAGAAGGGAACTTGAAGTTTTGGAAACAGGAGGAACAGTGAAAGCACACTTCTGCATTTTTATGAATGGTTACATTTTAGTGGTGAAATAGTAGATGAAATTTTAGGGTGTCTAACCTTCCTCTGTCTTTTGTCTACCATACTTTCTATGTTTTTAAGATCATTGCAGGAGTTTCAAGACTGAGATGAAAATAATAGAGAAGACAGTGATAGTGCAGCTTGAAGTAGAAGAAGCAGTGGATGATGTGCAGCAATTATTGGAATGATAGGACCCAGACATCTTTGTGTAATTGTATAGAATGAATATGAAAACCTGCCTGGAAGAAACATGGCAGAGTTACACTGCAAGGTTAAAATGGGAGCAGAAAGGGTAAGGCAGAATCTGGCAGTTTGATCTGAAGAATAAATGGCATTAAAAATGTTCAGAAGCCCCATTACTTCCATAGCCAACATCATATTCACATTTCTAGGGTACACTGGAGGTTTATAAGACATCCAAAAAGAGTGAGCAACACAACAGGGGCAAAAGTAATAGAACAGAAAAAGAATGTATAATGTTTGGGAAAGGGAGGAATGGAGACACTTTAATTTTTCAGAGTAGTCTTTACCCTTCCACCTGGAAGAAGTAATTAGAAATGCAACTGAATGAATGGTGCTGTAATCAGAAGGAGTTAGGTTGAAAATAGATAAAATATGACATAACAAAGAGTATTTATTGATAAGTGTTTTAGCCTCCTGTACCTAACAACCACCTGGGCGGTGGTGGTGCTGTGGTAGCATTGTCGCCTCACAGTAAGACGTTGTCCCGTTCGATTCTTAGCTAGAGCGTCTTCTGTGTGAATGGGCATACCTTCATTGAAGGTTGTGTGTCAGAGCTGGCAACTAGGCACATAAAAATCTACTGCCAATAATTAGCGGACCGGAGTTCCGCTGTGGCAACCCCTAACCGGGAAAAGCCAAAAGACACAACAACCTAACAACTATCTGGATGGTTATTATAGTCTTAGCTTCATTCAACATTTCAGGAAGAGAGCAGATCTCTCATCAAATCCTCTAAAGCTAGCTATGAAAACAGAATTGCAGCAGATAGTAAAGACCAACCACAAGGCCTTCTATAGTTTTGTAAAGAATCTCCACACCAATACCCAGATATGCTCTGAGCTACTGCACAATGAGCCAACAGATATTGCCAATATACTGGTTGACAGATTCCGTGCCAACTTTACCCCCCCCCCCGCCAAAGGACCAATCACAATACCAGTAGACTGCCAGGCACCCAGCATTACTGCTACACAGGTTAAAACAGCACTGTCCAAGTCCAAGAATACAGATTCTATGGGACCTGACAATATCCCTGGCTGTGTTTTATATGAACTGCAGAGTGAACTGGCATCTCACCTCTGTGCCCTGTTCAATCACAGACTCACATCAGGATTTGTCCCTACTGAATGGCGCACTGCTACAGTCATCCCTCTCCACGAAGGAGGAGCAACTGCAGACCCTAGGAACTATCGCCCCATTAGCCTGATGAGTCTGATATGCAAAGCTATGGAATGTATCATCAAGGACCTAATAAACAAGGATATAGGGAATCTCCAAACTCTGGATCACACACAGCTTGGTTTTGTGAAGGGTAGATCAGGCCTCCTCAACTTGATTGACTTCTTTGAGTCAGTCACCAGAGCTGTGGATGAAGGCAAGGTGGTTCATACAGCCTACCTTGATCTGGCCAAGGCCTTTGATTCCACTCCCCACTCAGGAATCATAGAAAAACTCACTAAGCTAGACATCAACCCCTCTATCACAAGGTGGGTTGCAAAATGGCTCACAGATAGAACCCACAGTGTGAAAGTAGATGACTCCAAGTTAGACTGCCGACCAGTCACAAGTGGAGTTCCACAGGGTTCAGTCCTCTCCTGTTTGGTATCTACTTCTCTGAAGTCCAGTCCAACATGAAAGGGCTCTGGCTGACAAAGTTCGCAGACTATTGCAAGTTGGGAGCTATTATTAACTCCCCAAGTGATGTTGACATCCTACAGAAAGGCTTCACTGAGACCAATGACTGGTGTCAGAACCATGGCCTTAAGCTCAATGCCAAAATAATGTGGCATCATCCCCTTTGGGAAAAAACTGGTTCCCATGAATTACCACATTGATGCTAGTCCACTGAACACAGAAGGTGTTATAAGAGATCTGGGAACAAAGGTTGAGAGCAACCTCTCTTTTGACCACCACATTGCCATTGTGGTCAGAAAATCCTTCTATATGGCACATCTTATTACTAGGGGATTTGCATCCAGGAAAAAAGAGGTCATTGATTCCCTCTACTCTTCCCTCATTAGGCCAATCATCAAGTACAAAGCCCCATTTGGCATGTACCTCACTAAATACCTGCAACAACTGGAGAGGCCACAAAAGTACCTCACAAAGAGGATCCTAGGCCTTAAACACTTGTCCTATATGGACAGACTCAAAAAAATCCAACTATTCTCTGTCTCATATCACCTACTTAGAGGCAATGTCTGCTTGACTTACAAAGCCATGTCTGACCCAGCTCAGTTAGAAATGCTACATCTAAAGAAATCCCAACCGCTACGCACCACATGCTTCAGAATCCTCAACCTCATTACCACAATCAACAGAACGTGCTGGAGGGACAAGTTCATAACCCAGATACTGCCCATGCTATGGAATACACTTCCCATACATGTCAAACAGAGCACCTCACTGGCTCTCTTCAAGAGAAATCTTGATGAGTGAATGAGAAAATTCATACCGGGGATCACTCCAGTGGCTCTACTCAACAGAGGCACTGGGAACTAAGATCGGACAGCACGATGCCAGGGTAATCCTATGGGCTAGGCTTGTAAAGGCTCCAGGGCCATTAGCCTAATGAACCTATGAACCTATAACAGCATGGCTGGTATGCAGGTCATCACTGGGCATTATTCATATATGTCTTTAACATCACTTTTCATGTCACATAGGAATTTAGGGGAGGCACATGCAATGAGTAGGAATGAGGTTGTCCCTTTCTTCCAGATTGATATAATCCAATATGACCCTCAATATTACCCCCTTGGAGAGGCAAGAGAGTAATATAATTTCACTCTTTTCCCTTCCTGTCTGGCTCTTCCAGGGATCTGTCCCCTTCTAGAACCCAGGCAGGCTGGGTCATTCTCAGAGCTTTCTCGCAGCACTCATTTCTAATTTCCAAGTTATGGAATAGTGCAACCTAAAAGAGGTGATTTGGAATGAAGAATGAAAGAGTGTAGTTACAAACAGAAGAGCTGGCAGAAGTGTGGGAACATGAGGGAACTGAGAAGTGTCAAAATTTATGGTAACACCAGATGCAAATTTTGCATTGCTGAATCCTAAAACAAAAAATGCATAATGTGGCTAAGAGAAAATAAAAGTATTAATTTCAAAAAAGGCAGTAATGGTGCACATTAAAGAAAGTGCCCTTGGATTCGACTGTACTGGAAAACTACTGCCCAAGAAAGGGAATAACTATTCAGGAAGAAATCAAACCTGACATGAAAACTTTTCATGTGAGAAAGAGGCAGATCCATTGCAAGCCTGGAGGTAGGACACTGGCTGAGAGTGATACTTTATATTAACCTGCTAACATAGCGGTGTACTGCCATCTTGTAAAGATACTCTTAATAGCGTGCACACAACCCAGATGCTAGCGCCCCCCTGAACCCACTCCAGAATCTGGCCCATACTTGAAATTAATTTGGAAATAGATCATTCCCAGCTACAAGATTACTATGTAACAACCTCAACGGTCCTGGTAAATTGTTTTAAAGGTCTGATAAACAGTTCTAAAGTTTAGGGCAGTGATATATTCCTTTAAAACTCTGATAGTCTGTTTTAAAGTTAAGGGCAGTGTAGGACAGGCCTCAAAACCATAGTAAATTTACCTGCCTGTATACTACGTGGCTGATTGTTTTTCTTAATTCCTATGACTGCCTCGTGGTGATTTCAACCCACTCCGTAACTATAACCACACCTACAAGCCAGAAACGAATTCCAACTAGTCTTTCTCTATCTCTCATCTAAATAGCAATTCCCATTTCCTACACATTAACCCTTAACACACATAACATCTTCTCACCTTCTACAACCGCTAGCAAGTAAACACACTAGTGCCTCCTCACAATTATATCACCAAAAATAACTCTACTCCTCCTTACTGCCAGTTCTCTTCTACCCCTACTATATAAGCTCTCCTCATATGAGACTCCTCTCAAATACACTATTCCTCCTCCACACCAAACCTCAACGCCACCAACATCTCATAACACTCAACAGTGGTTTATCACCCCGGCTCTCTTCCACACCACTAATGAAGACGATCACACAATCAAACTCCTTCCACAACTAACAAAATCACATACCTCCCTTAGATTCTCTAAGCTCCTAAACAAACTCTCCAAACTCCTTCATCATATATCCAAACAATTAATTCTTGCAGGAGACATCCATCCCAATCCTGGTCCCACAGATACCCATGCTTCACTACCCAACCCATCCTAAATTAACCTTACACTATTTCACCAAAGGAAAAAATCATCACTCCTCCTCCTCAACATAAATGTACATAGCATAGCTAACAAATCCCACAATTTACATGCTTTACTATCCCACTACTCCACAGGTATAGTTACTTTAACTGGAACATGGATAAAACCAGACATCAACAATAATGAAATCATTCCCCCAAGCTACAATATCTTACGGAAAGATAGAATAAACAAAAAAAAAGAGGAGGTGTAGCTATTTTATACAAAGATCATCTATCACTTGACCTCCTGGATGCCTCCACCCCAGACCTTGCAAATATTGAGCAAATTCTAGCCAAATTAACCATCAAGCCTATCAAACATCTTAATATAATAGGAGGGTACATCCCACCAGGTAACAACATTTCCATTCTGGAAAACCTTCTACAATGGTGTTCCACATCCTGCCCTCAAGAGACCATCTCAATGGGAGACTTCAATATTGACATGCTCTAATGTTCCTCCCCAACTCTCACTGCACACATTAACATGTATGGCTTTGCCCAAATCATCTCATCTCCCACCAGGACTGATAAAACCTCCAAATGGGAATCCATACTAGACTGGATTCTAGTTAACTCTCCCCACCTGTCAATCTGTCAATCCACACAGGCTGCCTCCCTGACAATTTAAGCGACCACTGTCTACAGTTTCTCTTAAGAGACCACAGCCATGCACCACATCAAACTACCTTCCATAGAATTAGGAGCAAAAAAATTCATTTCAATCGTAATAAATTTATCTCTGCCCTCAAAAATTTATCCTGGGAACATCTCAAACAACTGCCCCTAGATGAGCTAGTACTCTCCTTCAACAACACCTTCCTTGAGATTTTCAACACCCATGCCCCATCTAGAAACATTAGAGTCAAATCCAATTACACACCCTGGTTAACCAAAGAAACTAGAGCAGTACTGAAAGACAGGGACAAGGCCTGGTTATAGTTCCATAAGAACAAAACCAGCTCTACTAAACAACATTTCCTAGAACTTAGAAATAAAGTTAAAAAATTAATAATAACCGACAAATCCAAATACTACCATAACATCCAAACCAAACATCAGAATAATACACAAAAATTCTGAGCTGCAGTAAACAACTTATTGCAACCAGGAAAAAATATTACCCCCACAACAAAACCAGCTGATAACTGTGGAAACGTGGCCACCCAACTCAATACCTACTTCACAGAATCCATTCAATCCCTAGCCAGCAATCAGAATAACACTAACCCTACTCCCCCCCAAAAACAAACCCCAATACCCCCCTCAAAATAGCACAAACTTCTTCAAACTAAACCCAGTCCCCATCTATTACATCAGAAAACTACTTAAAAAACTAAAACCAACCACTTTAGCTGCTGATAATCTCCCTGTGGATTATCTACAAATAGCAAAAGAAGTTATCTCCTACCCAATAACCATACTTATAAATAGATCAATAACAATAGCATATGTCCCCGTTATTTGGAAAATCTCTCACATTTTGTCTCTGCACAAAGCTGGTAGCTCCTGTGAACTCACTAATTATCTCCCTATTGCCATTCTCTCCCCCTGTCTAAAATCCTGGAAAAAGTAGTACACTCCCAACTCACAGAATACCTACTGTCTCAGAATCTCCTGTCCCATACCAAACATGGCTTCCACCCTGCACCTAGCACCACAACAGCCTTGCTATCCTTCACAAACATAGTTAATCAACACAGAAACAACTCCCGATTTGTATCAGCCATATTCCCTGACCTGTCAGAGGCCTTCGACATGGTCAATCACACCAAACTCATTAATGTCCTCTCCTGCCACAACATCAGTGATACAGCTATAGCCTGGTTTCAAAGCTACTCAACAGATCAACAACATACCATTCTTTGGCAACAGTCTCGCTCACCCCTCCTACCAGTCACCTTAGGGGTACCACAAGTTTCCATCCTTGGAACCCTTCTTTTCTCACTATTTACCAATCGCCTCCACTCTGCCACTCCTCATGCCAATGTGATTCAATACGCTAATGACTCCACTCTGATCTGCTCTGCTTCTACCCTCAATGACCTTCACTCCATCACCCAAGACTCCTTCCTGTCTGTTGAAACATGGTTAACAAACACCTAACTTATATTAAATCCCAATAAAACTAAACTTATGCTCTTCTACCTCACTAGAAATATTTCTTCTTCCACAACCTTCACATCTTCTCTAAAAACAAAAACATGATCACTGCTACCCCTATACAAAACTGCTAGGCATTATAACCGATAAGCACCTGAAATTTGACCTCCACATAGACCAAACCATCAAAAAAGTACACAAGAAACTCGGGCTCCTATATAGGAATAAACAGTTTCTAACAAGAAGTACAAAAATCACAATTGCTCGAACACACCTACTATCAACACTCCTATATGCATTCCTAATTCTAAAAACAATCTGTAAAACTGGTCTTGCCAAGCTTGAAGCCTGCTATAACAAAATCTCTAAATTTGCCACTAATGCTTCCTATAAGTCCCATCACTGTCTGTCACTCAAGCAGCTCGAGTGGCTAGAACTCCCTCTACTAATTCAATTTAATCAACTAACAATAGCTCATAAAATTCTTCACCTCCCAGAAAAGACCCCAGCCCTCAAAGACATTATTCAACCATATTACACTTTTAGATCCCTTTGTTCAAACAATAAACTTCTCCTCTAAATCACCAAAGCAAAAAACTCAGCAGGTGATTCCCTCTTCTCCAACTATATTTTCAAGCTTTGGAACTGTCTGCCTAACTCACTAGTGACCACTTCCACATCTAACCAGTTTTAAAAACTTCTAAAAACCCACCTAGCTAACTCCTGGCTCTGCTCCTTTTACACCCCAGGTGAGAGCCCCCCCCCCCCCAAACCACCCTTCCAACCCTCCTTCACTACTGCACTAGACCACTTCCTGAAACATTGAACTCATTTAATTAACTCCTTGTAGATTTTTATGTCAGACTGATCTCTTATCAATTTCTAATGTCTCTGCTCAAATCGATATGTCTCTGTTCAAAGTTACATGCACTGAACAAAAGTACAAACCCTCATGATGTATTAAATGTTCTTGCTATAGTTCCTATTTTTAATTCCTGAGAAACTATTAATGTTTTAAAGTTATGTATCAAATCATTGTTTTTAAAATTGTGTTCTACTATACTATGTACTGTATGACATTGGAGTTTTTTTCCCCGGGCCTCCATTGAAAAAGGACACATGTCCAGCTGGACTTTACCGGTAAACAAATGTAAAATAAAATAAAATAACTAAATAAATAAATAAATATGTTTCTTAGCTGTATCTATGTCTGATATAGCACTGAACTGAAAGAAGAAGGCAAGAAAATGTAGAAGTCCAAAGGGACACATTACAAAGCTGGTGATGAGACTAATCAGATGTTATAGGCTCAATAAGAGACTATCTTAAGAAGTCATTGTAGTAAGTTGCTCAGATTTTGTAGGATGGTGGTGAACTGAGGAACAGAAACATGCAGCTTTTATTGGGATAGAAAAAAACTGAACAAATAAATACAATGCAGTAAATAGCTTGACAGCAAGTTAAAGGGTTTGTGTAGCAGTTCTAGCTGTATGACATTTCTTTTTTTTTATTTAGTTTTAAAGCAATACATAAACAAATCAGTTATAAAACAAACAAATAACTATTTACCTAGGTCCACAGCTGATCAACACATTTAGGGCTCAATGGCTCAAAGTCTTAATCTTTCTAGTTTTAGAAGTAAGGAGTTTAGGGTGGAGATACAGACATATCGATGTCGAACCTAAAAGGAGTAATGTCGAGACCCAGTATGAACTATGAAAATCCCAGTCACGATGGATGCGAAGTCATAATGATGGTATTATCGACATAAGGACAATGAAGATGTTACATGTATGCTAACTGTATGGGTTACGGAGGAGGGAGTTGGATTTTATTAAGCTTGCATTGTCGTAAAGAGGGACAGTGACTTACATTTTTCCACATATATGCATGTTAAACATAAGATGGAAATATTTTGAGGACACAGAGGAAAATTAAGGCAGAATATGATCATGGGATTCCTAGAAACTCATAGAAATGAGGACAGAGGTTATAAACAGACAGGTGGCACAAACTAAACTTTAAAAATTAAGAGATTTGAAGGTACTAAGAGATCATTGTGCTATTAGATGGTGTTGTCAGTTGCTGACTGCTAGAAAGTCTTGATATGCCCTCTCTGAAAAATGCATGACTATGCATATTGTCTTTTTGATTATCAAATGAAACTGCTAAAAATCCAGACATTTAATACAGAAACTCTTAGTTCATAATTATTACTTAAAACACAGACAACAGACTCATTACTTAAAACACAGACAACAGACTCAAATATGTAAAACAATAGATTGTGAAAAAGCCACATCCATTAGTTAAAGTGTGATAACAATATCCCAAATACACAGAAACTACAATCAAGTTGTTTAGCTAAATCAATGTTCATTTACATCCTTTAAACAAGTCAGCAAATAAATCATTAGTCATAGAACAACTATATGTGTTGGCCTTTGTCTATATGTTTATCCTTGGTGGCAAAAACCCTCAGTTAAACTTATAGTTTCAATTTTATCTTCAGCTACAAAGTGTATTAATATGCTTTAGCCAAAGTGCCTGTGATGATAATGACATCATAAAACGGAATATATGGGATTAATTTAATAAACAAAGTAAATACATAACAGCATCACAGTAAACCTGGTCAGTTTAAATGTATAACAATGGTTTTGCCATGTAGCTGGTATCGAAAATACCACTGAAGAGTAACAGTAGTTTTGAAAAAGAAGTCAAAACAATGCTTGAAACAATAAAACCTAAATCTTAAACTTAGTAGCAAAATGGATGGTAAATGGTCTGCAAAAAGAAATATTAAAAGAAAACCCAAAACTACTTGGCCCCATTCTTATAAAATGCCTACTCAGATGTCTTTAGGAACTTTTTGAAATGTGCTAGTATAGTGCAATCCATCAGCCAATAGAGAAGGAGTTTTCTGCAAATGTGGGCCTGGACAAATAATTAAAAACTCCTGGTAGCAGACTGCAAAGCCCATATAGGACTGTATAATACAATGAGCTCTGTTGTGTAAGAAGGACCTACATCTGGTATTGTCAAAAATACCAAGACTGTAATTTGAAACTTAATGCACAGATGGATTAGTGGCTAGTGTGAGCTCACAAAGGGGGTGGGGAGGACAGTGGTGGGAATAAGGTAATCATATGCCATACCAGGTAGCCTACCAGCTGAGTTTTGCATTAGCCTCAAAATAGTCATTCATTCTGCAAGGAAGTCCCAGTTTAAAGGAATTATAAAGTTCGAGGTGGAAAGAGTCCAACACATGAAAATTACTGAGAGGACAGCTTGAGGGATAAGGTACTTCATCCTAGAGATATTCTGCAGTACAAAACACAAGGATTTCACAAGAGCTAATACTTGGCCCTTAAATGTCAGCCAGCTGTACAGGTCTACACCTACACTGAATTTAAGTTTATTTCCATCATAAAAATACAAAATGGAACTGGCAGAGGTGGAGATTCCCGCAGCATAGCATGAACTGCTGTGGCTTCAGTTCTGGATGTGTTCAACTTCAATTGATTATCTCCTGTAAACAGCAAGGCAGTACACATTTTCCATAGTGACATGACAGAAGGAGAGATACATCCAGGTATTGTCAGCATAGCAGTGTCATGCTAGACTTCTCCTAATCAGATCCTGTAATGCGAACAAAAAACAATAATTGTGAAAAACAATTGGAGATCTAGAGATGTAGTACAGCACACTCCAGTGGAATGGAACAAGGAAATCTAAGCATGAGAATGCCCTTTGTGCATGGTCCATGAGGTTTAGGCCATGCAAAGGCAAAGTATCAAAGTAAGAGAGACTACAGTAAGATTGAAGGTGCTCCATCGTGATGCAATGACTGGTGTCAAAAGTCACAGAAAGACTTTTAGGGCCAAAAGCAGAATGGCCATCAAATGAGCATTTACTATTCGTATGAGAGAAGTCTCATTGCAGTGGTGTGGGCAATGTCAAACTGTAAAAGGAACCATGAGACCATTCATAGTACAATAGGACTTAAGGTGTGCATAGATGACTTTCTTAATATCCTTACCAAGGAAAGGAAGAAAAGTTAGAGACGGAGCAGAGGTTGTCAAGTGCATTAGACTCAAAGAAGGTTTCTTAAGGACTGAGTGACCAGACCCTCATTCGAGGCAGATGGGAAAACCAAATCTATAGCAAACACACTAAGAGCTTATAAATTATTGGGTATAGCACATTTATGCAGTCATGAACCAGTCTTGAGCGGAAGAGATCCAAATCAAAGGTCATAGAGCTCTTGCCTTTGAGCACAGTTATCAGGTCATGATAACTGAAGATAGTAAGCACTACCCAAGAGGAAGAACAAGTCCCATCAAACACTAGAGTTGTGGAGTCAGTGACATTAGGATCAAAAAGAGGAATAGGATATTTCTTAATGACAATTTTGTCTAAAATAAAAAACAGACAAAGCTCTTATGCTGGTGAGACAGGTCAACCTGCATGATCTGTCCACCAGCTGAAAGAGTATGGCCAATTAGTAATAGTCATGGACAAGTATGTTGCGTTCATATGAAAGATCTCTGTCTAATACCAAATGAAGTGCTAATCTAACTCAAGTCTGTGGCCTCATAGACAGAGTTGCCTTCAGCTGTGCTTCAGTCCAAGGATGTGTCTTGCTTCTTTAATGAGATTGGCCATACTCATCTTGAGACTAGCATAAAAAAATCTCAAGGATGGGAACTTGCTAGAGCTGATTACCAAGGCCAGTGAGAGTACCAGCACCATCCTTAGGAAGGAACTGAAAGAGCATGGATAAAAAAAAGATATTAAGTAAGGTGATTAGTTGATTGGCATTCCTTCATTTCAGTATCTGAGACATTATATAAGTCTAGGGCAAAATACACAAACAAGTGATTAACTTTGAGACTTGCTGCACCAACAACAAAGAGGTCTTCACATCTAGTAAGAACAAGTCCAGAGTATGGCTGAATTTTATAATTGCAAGGTGAGTAACCTGAATAAATCCAAATCCTTTCTGAGCACAGCTAAGCTCCTTAGCAGGGCCACAAGCTCATTATTAACTCAGATGATAAAGTAACCAAGAACAATAAAGCCATGATAACCAAACATGATGCTGATAAAGAAATAGGTGCACTCTCATATGAATGTTCTAATGCAACTGGCTTGACTGTTGGTGAAAATAAACATTGAGTTTGCTCCTGCTCCAAGGACATATTTAAAAGATATGGTTGTCTTAGGGCCGCCTGAGTCATCTAAAACATGTAGGTACAGCAGATGACGACTCCAACGTCAATCTTACTATATTTAGGGTAGTGTTGACACAGAGCCCAGGAAGAATGGCATCTACAAGTTACGTGAAGAAGTTGTCATTGACGATATCTCCATAGTAACAAAGAATGGCATCTACAAGTTATGTGAAGAAGTTGTCATTGACAATATCTCCATAGTAACGAAGAATGGCATCTACAAGTTATGTGAAGAAGTTGTCATTGACGATATCTCCATAGTAATGAAGAATGGCATCTACAAGTTATGTGAAGAAGTTGTCATTGACAATATCTCCTTAGTAATGAAGAATGGCATCTACAAGTTATGTGAAGAAGTTGTCATTGACGATATCTCCATAGTAACGAAGAATGGCATCTACAAATTATGTGAAGAAGTTTTCATTGACAACATCTCCATAGTAACGAAGAAGTTATGTGAAGAAGTTATCAGTGACCATATCTCCACTGTATTGAAGAATGGCATCTACAAGTTATGTGAAGAAGTTGTCATTGACCATATCTCCATAGTAACTGTTAGATCAGTATCCCACAGCAGGTCAAAGGTAATACTAGACTTGTTGCAGACAAACTTTACATTAAAGTATAGTGCTCTGAAGTGGGCCACAGAACATGGGGTCTCATCAGTCACACGAGAGAGGTTGTAACTCTTGTACTACTTAAAAGAATGTATGACAGAATTCCTTAGGGTATTTTTCACCGGGTAGATCTGGGAGGCCAAAATACCAGGAGCATCAGCGGTCATTTACTACCACAGACTACTGCCTTAAACATCATTCTCTAGAAAGCTGGAACACAAGACATGGCAAATGATGCAAGATATATAACTTTATTTTCAGATGGGTGTACTTGTCGTAGAAGAAAGTGACAAGTTTGGATTGAAGAGTCTTAATGAAAGAAACAGTAAGAAATGACGGCTAGTCCAGTGAATGAAAAAGGAAAAAAAAAAAAAAGAGAGAAGAGAAGAAAAAAAAATAGAATGTAACAAGATAAAAACATTAGAATGATAGGGGGGATGAGCATAGTAAACCACTAAAAAAAGAGGAATGATAATAGAGTAACGAGGAAGGTAGTTAGGTTGGTTACCTGGAATAAGTGAAAGTAATGGAGATGCACCTTATATATAAACAAGAAAAGCTTTCAAAGAGTGACTATAAAAAAGTGGTTCGGTAGGATATAAATCACAGCATGGATCAAAAGAGATAATGAGGAACAAGCAGGGGGAAGAAAATCAAATGGATCCATTTAATGGCCCAAAACAGGAACACAAAACATTAGATATTATGAAATGAACAAGGTAGAGAGAAAGACCAAAAGTGCGGTCAGTCCAATATACATTGTTCGTAGTGAAACAAAGAGCCCTGCAGCTACTCAGGGCCTAGCAACAAATCAAAGTTAAGACCAGAGCAAGATTAAAAGGGTAGAAGAAAACAACTAAACAGAGTAGAGCAGTAGAAGACACAAGATATGATAATGGTCTGTGGACTAGACCCACAGGATCAAATAACAGAATCATCTGTAGCTTTAGTAGCAATGATAAAAAATATACAAAACCTGAGAACAAAAAGCAGTAACAAGGTGATGAGATCAAGTGGAAAACGTCTAAAGAATGCAGCCTGGCTTCATAGTACAGAGGGATGGAGCCAGGTAAGCAGGCTTTGATTAGTGGCCACTGCTCTGCAGGAGAAAGAAAGTGAGGGAGAGTATTGAAGGAGTATGACCGAGTCACATCTCCCAAGAGGAAGGAAGGGTAGCATGCAGTCAAGTGCATACTAGGTAGTGCAATCTCTGGTGGAAACCTGAGAGGTCCCTACTTGTGCTTCATAAGAAGGGGCAGGACTGTCTGGATAGAATGCTCCTTTCAGAAAAGAAGGTACATCCTCTACTGACACTCCACTGCATGCCCTGCTTGGATCTTCACTGAGTGTATGTGTAGTAGTGAAGGAATAACACAGAAATAAATCTCAAACCACCTCCAATAGCTAAATGAATGATGGCCCCCTCCTAGACGGTAGTGATGATCGGCAGACAGTGATGACAAATAGAGCCAGAATATATAACACAGAGGTAGTATTAAAACAACACAAAAATAGAAATGCTTAGAAGGAAAAGGTGGCCTGTAAAAAGCCTTGACTAAAACTAGTAGGTAAAATCTTAATCACTAAAACAAGCAATAGAATATGTAAGACTGCATACAGAAAACATAAAAGATGAGCTGGAAATTAAATAACCAATGTGTATAAAACCTTAACTCACTTAAGTGAATTGAAAACTAAGGCAAAAAAAGCATCAGGATACAAACTACTGTAATATTCAAACTAACTGTCAAAGCAAACTGTTCAAGGTAGAAAATCCAAGGCAGGCCAATATTGACATTAAATCAAGAAAACTGAAAGAATGTAAAAACACAGCCAGAGTGTGGTTAGGTGTAATGGCTAAGAAACTTTGAGTACATCGCCCTGTTACTCCATATGGGAGAGAGAAAGACCCTCACTAACCCCTTTCTCACTCTAAAATCACTGTAACATAAATAGAAGGTAATCTACAACAGATGGAAAATGCCTCACTATTTTTCTTAGGCACTGCAATCTCAAAGAACTTAAAAGAGCATACACTTTGAAAATAAAGAAGTTACTCCTATATAGAGTGAACAATTGCAGATAAGCAACTGCAACACTGAGCAATCAAGCATTCAAAATGGTGTATATATGTGCATGTGTGTGTGTGTGTGTGTGTGTGTGTGTGTGTGTGTGTGTGTGTGTGTGTGTGTGTGTGTGTCCATGAGTGTGTGTGTGTGTGTGTGTGTGTGTGTGTGTGTGTGTGTGTGTGTGTGTGTGTGTGTGTGTGTGTGTGCGGGCACATGCGTGTGTGTTTGTGTGCATGTGTGTGTGTGCATATATTTCTGTTATTGAGGCTGTGCATCCTTCTCTGAATTATCTATATAACATTAATTATTTGGCACAATCAAATATTACAGGGGCAATGCCTTTCCTCATAGATTATGCCATTCAAGACCACAATCTGAGCTGTGAAGCATGACTGCAGGCTGCCAGGTGCAATGCGGGCACAGTGGTTAGAACTTGACTTGCTTTTTGAATGGGTGAAGAGAAGATGGTATAGCATTGATTATTTTGCTGCTAGTATTGAGATGTGGATTTCTAATGAACAGGTGTTACATAATTTTTAACCCGTGAAAAGTTTATTGGGAGGGGCATTGTTCAGAATCATGCATTTCCCTTGTTTGAGTGCCACTGCAGTTATAGGTGGTACAATGCAGGACACTTGAATCAGAGAGCTAAATCAAGGGTCTGCTGTGTCATACCAATGTGGGTTACATTTGCATCTCAAAAGTAAAAGTAATGTCCGAGTTTGTTGTTTGTCTTCATCTGAATCCCTCTGCATGTGACACAATACTACAGTTAGTAACACTGTTATTTAAGAATACTTGGGTTCCAGTTTGGTTCTTGGCTAGGTTGTCATCTTTGCAGACTGTGGGAGTCCTCACTATGTCTACTTGAATTCTCACCCTGTGTTTTGCTTTTCTCTTCTCATCCCAAAGACATGTAATAGGTGAATTGGAAATACCAAGCTGTCCAACAGTATGAGTGATGACTGATGGTGAGTGCATATGTGTCTGAGTGTTAATGCATGTGTGTATGTATGTGTCTGTGTGCACTTGCAGTTGTGTGTGTGTGTGTATATGTCCATGAGTGTGAGTGTGTGTGTGTGTGTGTGTGTGTGTGTGTGTGTGTGTGTGTGTGTGTGTGTGTGTGTGTGTGTGTGTGCGTGTGTGTGCACAAATGTGTGCGCACATGTATGGGTATGCATGTGTGTGCATGCACGTGTCTATGCATATGCATGTGTGCACATGTATATGCATGTGAGTGTGCTTGTGAGAGTGTGTGTGTGTGTGTGTTTGTGCATGCGTGCGCATATTATGTGATATTTCCAAACCAATGCTCCAAGCAGCAACACAACAGATATTCACCTCTGGTATTTAACAGTCCAAAAATTATGTCTTAATAAAAGATGAAAATTTATTGCACAGCTGAACAAACTGGTTAGCATTTTCACAAATCTTACATTTGCTTCATCAGACCATAATAACTTATAAATCACATTAGTTTAAATATCACAGCCCATCTAAGTCATTTTAAAATAAACCATTGTCCCCATTCCATATGATGTCATTAATCACGTTAAATATAAAAAGAGAGAAAAGGAAACAAATTTAAAGGCACAAGCACCAAATCACATCATTCCCAAGAATATACTTGGAGTTAATGAATAAACTAAATAAAATAGAATAAAATAAACCCTTCAATATTATATTTTGTGATATGGCAATGTCCTGTTCCTGAACTTGTCTGCACATGTATGTTTGTATTTGTGTGTGTGTGTGTGTGTGTGTGTGTGTGTGTGTGTGTGTGTGTGATAACTCTCAACTGTCCAGATTTTCACAGAATGCTCAGATTTCTGCCTCATATTTTTGGTTCCTCAAAAATTTGTGGTTTTATGGCATATCAATGAGAATTAAATTCACTAAACAATGACATACATTTGAGTTTCAGAGTTATGTTCCTTCAGAAACTGCATGTTAACAGAACTCATGTTATTCTAATTTCTTTCTAAGTTTGTAAGAGCAATATATAAAATATATCCTTATTTTTGGGCCTTTGTCCCCCATTATTTTAGGATTTGTCCAGATTTCTTTTGCTAAGAGATTAAAAGGTATAATGTGTGTGTGTATGTGTGTGTGTGTGTGTGTGTGTGTGTGTGTGTGTGTGTGTGTGTGTGTGTGTGTGCGTGTGTGTGTGTTTGTGTGTGTGTGTGTTCACGTGTGTGCGCGTGTGTGCATGAGTGTGCGTGTGCACGTGTGTTCGCATGTGGGCACGTGTGTGCGCGAGTGCGTGTGTGTGTGTGTGTGTGTGTGTGTGTGTGTGTGTGTGTGTGTGTGTGTGTGTGTGTGTGCGTGTGTGTATGCGTGTGTGTGTGTGTGTGTGTGTGTCTGTGTGTGTGCATGAATGTGTGTGTGTGTGTGTGTGTGTGTGTCTGTGTGTGTGTGTGTGTGTGTGTGTGTGTGTGTGTGTGTGTGTGTGTGTGTGTGTGTGTGTGTGTGTGTGTGTGTGTGTGTGTGTGTGTGTGTGTGTGTGTGTGTGTGTGTGTGTATGCACGCTTGTATGGCTTCCAGATATTCTGTGATCCTGAACTTGATCAGTTTTTTAACAAGGAAATTGCATGAATGGAGTAGTAAATAAAGCAACTTCTCCTACAACACAAGGCTATAGAACTTCCATCAGGTGTGTTACTAAGTAGTGATGGTGCCAGATGAGGGTCTTTCATTAGGACTACAAGGTGAGACTAAACCAGAGATGTAACATTTAGCATGGAAATGGAAGTTTAAAATAATAGAACTACCATTCCAGTTAAATATTAAAAAAAGTATCCACACTGTTGAACATCCTCATTAATTATATTATGACAGTTAGCACCCAGAAGTAAGGTAAGCAAAGGAGCTCTGCAGCAACAGGTTACCTTCCTTCCAGGTACAGAACAACTGCTGAGATGTGAACAGTTTGTAGCCGGAGTCCACATTGTGCAGTTAATAAAAGTATGATGGTCAATTACAGATGTGGAAATCACTAATCTGTTTTAGACATTACTTCCTAAAATCAGGAAATGTAGCTAGGTGGGGTGACAAGTGGTTTGACAAAAGCATAGAGAAATTATTTTAGAGATGTTGATGTGTCAAGAGAGCTTCTTAGCTATATTTGAAATATAAGTTTAAAAAGTACTATTGATAAATTGAACTGGACAAAAAAGAATACTTGTATAGTGTTCATTATTACTTTTCACCCAAATAAATAACAAGCTCCTCTTAAGACAGCAAATAAGTTAATATAGGCAGTTGGGCTACTTGTCCCTTATGGCTTTGCAAGAAGACCACATGGGCATGCTCTTTGTCAAAATAAATGCCAGGAGACCAGATTGTTCTCTGCTTTAGACATTGGTTTGTGTTCTGTAAAACCATATTGTGTGCCAGAGAAATGTACATCTCCTTAGTTACACATAAGCATAACATTAATGCCATGTTGTACTATGCCACATTGTCTAAATACAACACAGTGCTGTTGGCTGCACCATGAATAGACCCACTTTTGTATTATCATGGCTAACTGTGTAATAATATAGTATAATATGAATGCATAAAATTCTGATCACGCAATACTCTACAAATCATGTGCATAAATGAATGTTGATCTTACACTTTGGAGGGAATAATATATGAACTTATGTAAGAAAATTACATGAAAAAAAAATGTTCTTTCCCTTCTGAAATTTCATTAAATGCAAATTAAGTCAAACTAACTGGCAAGCTCAAGGGCTGAAATTGCACAGTGGAGCTCTGCATTAAATAGATGCATTTTTTTTAAATAAATATTTTAATGTGAACCTAATTTCGCAATTCTTACATTTCACAGGAACAGGGTAACAGTCAAGATTTGTAACGTCATACCCTGAGAGAGAAAGAGAGAAGGAGGTGACTTGAGACAGCTTCTGTTTTTGTGGTGTCTAAACCACATGCACTTCCTCTGTACTTACTATCTCTGTGTTCCTCTATATACGTGTACATATATAAGAAAAGCTCATACTTACTGTGATAGTCACTTGAAAGAGAAGATTGACTTGTTCAGTTTGTAGGGGACAATATCTGTTGTCGTGATGCCTGGATTAATCTTTCCATTTGCCTTCTCAGCCCACCTGAAAGCCAGTTTTGGCATTAACAAGAACAAGGAAGACAAGAGGAAACAAAAGTAAGTCCATTACTGATGGAAATGACTAGAAACCCAGGGAATGCTGTTACAGAATGAAAATGATTTCATATTCTTCACTGATTTTCAGTGCTCTTACTAGTTAAGTGTCATTTTTGGTAGTTCTGTTTTTCATCCTACAACAATAATATTTTATCAAGAGGCAAGAACCACCATGCACTGTTTACAAGTAAATTAAGAAAGTCAGAAATCATGCAAATATGATAAATATGTTTGTATATTATGGGATGTCAGCAGAATTTTCATAAATATATGTCTGATTGCTTTTAACATAACTGCTTGGTGTCAGCTGTGCATATTGGCGCTCAATTAAATTGTTTTTTTAACTGAAGAAGTTCATGAAACTTGTTTAAAATGATAACCATCAGCTCTGTATTTTAAATGAAAAAAAACAATAGCAGTGCTAACATTAACATCTGAAACACAGTCATCATTATAACAATGTATACCATTGTGATGTTGTTTAGGGCCATGGGATTATTCGCTTTAGGCTTATAGTGGATTGCTCTTCTTCTTCTCCGTTTTCATATAGTAGAAGTGAAAGCGCAGTGTAGTGTCCCATCACAGAACTCATGGTTACATCCTCAAACAATATTATTATATGACTGCCATCTGCTCTCTCCTTTAGATAATTGATTATAGTCTTTCTCCTGCAGATTTACTTTGCTACCCTCCGCTCTGCAAATTTTCTTGCCGACAGATGCTTGCTGTGAATCTGTATCTGTCTTAGGTCAACTCAACTACAGATGCATAGTGTTTTGCAGGACTTCACTCCTTCAAGACAACTCTAATGTAACCTCAGTCTGATACAGTGGCATAACCCTTGTGCTTCCAAAGCATGTGTTGCACTCCTGTTCCTATTATATAACATTCTTCCACTGAAAGGATTACAGAGTCCTTCTGTAGGTGGTGGAGCTGTTTCCCGCTATACTCCCCTCATGTCCCCAGTTCACCAACCACCTCTGATGGCATGACAGTTATAAGACCTGTTCTCCACCTGTGTCCCACCACTCTTAAAGGCATACACATAAATATAGGCATAGCTCTGGCACAATAACACAACTCCTAAACCATTAGTCTGCATTTAATCAGTCCAACTTTCTTTCCTCCCTTATATTTATTAACTGACCACAGTGATTAGAATTTACTCCATCCATGCCACATATCCACCCCACTCAACTATCTACCCCTGTATTTGTTACATCAGTATTTCATCTCCTCTCTCACTGACCTCTCTCTCTACAAAGCTACATACCATGCTTGTCTTAAATATTAATGCATCCTTATTCCTGTTTTATCACCATACAAATTACCATACATCTCTAAGTCTTACACACATTTCTCCCACTGTCTCCTTCACCTCTAACTATTCAAATTCCCCCACTTCACCACTAATCACTTCTAATATATGCGGCTCACCCAGTCTTAACTTCAATTTCAAATGACTAAATCCTCACACCTACTTCACCAAAACAATCTTATAAAACTTATTCATCTCTCTCTTTCTCTCTCTTTTACCACTGTGTGGGTATATTCACCCCAACCCAAGCCGTTCTTCCTATTCTGACTCCCCAGTAGCCTCCAAAACTCACTTCAAGCCAATCACCACTCCCTATTCAGCCCCCCATCTCCTTCCAAAACGTAGACCACACCACCATCACAAAAACTATCGAAACCCAAACCACCAACCTCATACTCATCCAAACAGCTTAATAATTTATTCATTAAGTACCTGTAGCATCTATACTAGAATGTCAGAATTCCATGCCTGGATCTCACACAATAATGCAGATATTCTTGCCATAACTGAAACATGGATAAAACTCCATATACTTGACCCTGAAATATCGCTGCCTGGTTATAATACAATTAGGGCTGAAAAAAAGCAGTGGAGTAGGTTTACTATACCCTGACTACCTGGAAAGCCTACCTTATAATACATCTATCCCAAAATTATATACTGCCAAACTCCTTATCTTCCATTTTAAGCTAAATAACCATAAACAACTCTATTTCATAAAACTCTATAGTCGTCTTAGCAATAATGCTACAACCCTGGAAAACATCCTAAACTGGATCTCACATACAATTTCTAATGAAAAGATAATGCTAGGTGACGTTAATTAAGTATTTTCAGTTGGCAGATTATCTCCACAAAATACCCATCAACTAGCCTCATTCTACTTGTCTTGAATCAGCTCATTTCCTCCCTCATGTTATAACTATCTGAAAAAACGTGGTTCAATTCTTGACTAGATCATAGTGTCTGATTCCACTAAGTATGTCTCAAGTAACACCTTCTACGATTCCCTTAATAGGTTCATAGGTTGATACTAGGCTATCTGCCCTAGGGCATTTATAAGCCTAGCCAGAGTGTGTTTGGCTTTCGCCACCCTTTTAGATTTGTAGACTGTGCCTTTGAATAGTAGGTCACAGAATATAACCCA
This sequence comes from Protopterus annectens, assembly GCF_019279795.1. Lineage (NCBI taxonomy): Eukaryota > Metazoa > Chordata > Ceratodontiformes > Protopteridae > Protopterus > Protopterus annectens. The sequence continues at coordinate 428,893,542 of NC_056744.1, read as the reverse complement.
TTTATGGTTAGTTTATTGTGCCTTTGTCTAGCAGGGACCCAGAAGAGATCTTGGGGGTATACTTACGATCTCCCATCCACTCATCAAGATTTCTCTTGAAGAGGGTCAGTGAGGGACTCTGCCTAACCTGGACTGGGATTTTGTTCCAGAGTGGAGGGAGTCTCTGGGATATGAATCTGTCCCTCCAGCATGTCCTATTTATTTCTGTGCTGAGGTTTAAATCTCTGGAGCGTGTAGCTCTAAGGGATTTCGATTTCTTGAGGTGGAGCATGTCCATTAATTCTGGGTTGGACATGGCTTTATATGTCAGGCACAGATTGCCTCTGAGTAGGCGGTAAGCAACTGATTAGAGCTGGAGTTTCTTTAGCCTAACTGCATAGGGCATCTGTTTGAGTCCCTTGATCCTCTTGGTGAGGTACTTTTGGGGTCTTTCCAGTTGCTGCAGGTGTCAGGTAAGGTACATCCCAAATGGGGCATTGTATTCAATTATGGGCCTGATGAGTGATGAATAGAGTGGCACAAAGACCTCTCTTGATCTAGATGTGAAACCTTTCGTGATGAGGTGGGCTATATAGAAGGTCTTTCTAACCACTTTGGCAATGTGATTGTCAAAGGAGAGATTACTATCTACTTGGGTCCCCAAATCCCTAATTACTTCCTCTGTACTTAATAGATTACCTCCTATGTGGTAGCCTGTGGGCACTTTGTTTTTCCCAAAGGGTATGACTATGCATTTTTTAGCATTTAGCTTCAGGCCATGGCTTTGGCACCAGTTATCTGTCTCTGTGAGACCCTTTTGGAGGATGCTTGTGTCAGCTGGAGAGTCTATTATGGCACCCAGTTTGCAGTCATCTGCGAACTTGGTCAGCCATAGTCCTCCCGTGTTTGCCTGTACCTCAGAGAAATAAATACCAAACAAGAGAGGTCCCAGGACTGAACCTTGTGGGATGCCACTTGTGACTGGTTTAGAGTCTGACAAGGCACCTCCAATTCTGAACATGTGGGTTCTATCCCTGAGCCAGTTTGCGACCCATCTTGTGACATAGGGGTTGATATTTAAGCTAGTGAGCTTATTTATGATTCCTGAGTGGGGTATTGTGTCGAAAGGCTTTTGTGAGGTCCAGGTAGGCTGTGTGGACTACCTTCCCTTCATCTATGGCCCTGGTAACTATTTAAAAGAAGTCGACCAGGTTCAAGAGGCAAGATCTGCCATTAACAAAGCCGAATTGGGTAGGTCCAGTGTCTGAAGGTTTCCGATGTCATTGTTTATGAGTTCCATGATGATACGCTCCATAGCTTTGCAGGCCAGGCTAGTCAGGCTTATAGGGCGATAGTTTCCGGGGTCTGTTGTGGCACCTCCCTTGTGGAGTGGGTCCGCCGTTGCTATACGCCATTCCTTGGGTACATATACTGTGGTAAGGCTAAGCTTGAACAGTGACTTAATGTGAGGGTTAAGTTCATCATGTAGCTCGTGTAAGACGCAGTCTGGGACACCGTCCAGTCCCATTGATGCTGTGTTTTTTGCTTTGGAGAGGGCAGCTCTCACCTGTTCGTCTATGATGTCTGGGAGGCTACACTCTGTTGGGATCGAGATTTGCTCTTTTGGGGGGGATGGGGGGGGGATTTGCACTGAACCTGTCTGCCAGGATGTTGGCAATGTCTGTGGGTTCAGTGTATTTTTTTGTCATTTTGCACTAACTCAGAGCATATCTGGGAGTTGCCGCCCAGGTTCCTGACATAACTAAAGAAGGCCTTGTGATTGTCCTTAGTATTTTGTGCAATTTTTCTTTCGTAGCTGGCCTTAGATGATTTTATGACGGATCGTAGCTTCTTGCTAGTACTGATCAGAGATGCCTTCCTTTTTGGGATATTGCTCTATCATGTAGAAGCTTCCTCCTTTTGTTGTATAGCTTATTTATGGCCGAGGTCCACCAGACAGGTCTCCTGCCTTTGGAGGAGTGAGTCTTAGTTTTATTTGGGATAGCACGATCCATACATTCCTGTAGGTGTCCATAAAATGCGTTTGTGAAGGAATCTGCAGTTTGAGACATGTTTTCCTCTGGCCCAGGGGCTTTAAAGGATACCACCTTGGTTTTGAAAAGTGTGAAGTTTGCTTTTGAGAAGTTCTTCACCGTGGTTACCTTGGCTGGGGTGGGGACAGGATATGGATATCCAGTGAGATTAATTTGTGGTCTGACCTTACCAGTGAGGGGTATACCTCTGGTGTGGAACATAGAGTCCCTATGTTTGTGATGACCAGGTCCAATATGTTTTCCCCTCTTGTGGGGGTGGTGACCAGTTGTTCCATAGCATTTGAGCTTATAAATTCTAGGAACCGTTGGGCGAGAGTGTGTGGGCTTGAGTAGTTTACCCAGTCAATGTTTGGGTAGTTGGTCACCCAATATAATGGTGTTTGGAGAGACTTTCATGTTCTCCAGTGTTCTCAGGAAGGCCGAGTGGGGTTCCTGAGTTTGGGAGGGTGGTCTGTAGCAGGCTATCAACTGAAAGGCAGTTTTACCCACTGTTAGTTGCACATGGATGGTTTCCGTTGCTTCGAGCAGTGCTACTAACCTGGAGGTGTGGGTATTTTTGATGTATATGGATACTCCCCCTCCTTTTGTGGTTCAGTCCGAGTTTTGTGGCCGAAAAGCATGGTATGAAGTATAACCTGGTAGTGCTGGGGTGCTTTCTGGAGCCTTGAACCAGGTTTCTGTTACTGCACAGACATTGATGTTCTCCATACTAAGGAGAGTCTCGAGTGCGTGCATTTTGAGGTTTAGACTTCTGGCGTCCATGTATCTGTATATGCAAACAGACTTTGTCCCCATCACATCAAACAACACTTAGAACTAACTTCCCGTAACCTCATTAACTTTAAACCTGATACATGTAGTAGGATCCTAAGCTCCTTTAACTGTTCTATCCTGAAAAATATCCCACTCTGTGAAGTTATACACCAGTTAACACACTTTTCTTGAAAACCCTCAATAGTCTGGCTCCATCTAGAACAAGATGAGTAAAGAATAACCATACTCCATGGTCATTCACTCATATCAGGCACCTAATGCATGACAGTGATAGAGCGCTGAAAGAGTGGTTAAAACAGATCTCTCAGAAACCTACAATACTTAAACGGATTAATGCAGACAAGAAAATCCACTACAGTAACTTACGACTAAATCAGTGTTAAACCTTAAAAAATATTGGTCTTCTAATAATAATATACTCCAAACTGGATTAAGTGCCACTTCTAACCATGCCCCAAATAACGCTCCCTTCAAAATAGCTGCTCAGTTTAACACACATTTTATAGAACACATTAAAGCCATTACTAAAGATTTTCCAACAATCAATCCTGACTTGCCCTCTCATCACACTGCAGACACCTTTTGTTTCACCCTAAAACACACTAGAATTTTCTCACAATGATGACCGTAATAATAATAATAATAATAATAATAATAATAATAACAATTACATTCATGTAGCAGAGGTTTAGAATATGATTATGATGACTAAAGAGAATAACCCATAAGCACCTGCACGTACATGCACCAGGCTGTTTATTTGTAACAATCATAAACTAATTTGCAAATATCACTGATGTATAACACCATTACCTGTACACTGGCCCTTAATTTTTATTTGCCTTACTCTGTCCATACATTCCACCCAGACTTAACACAACCATCTTGATAGTTGCAAACTTTATTAGTTACATTATAGGGTCATAGGGTCATAGGTATTCACTAGGTAAGCAACTATAAGGGCCTTTTAAGCCTAGCCATGCATGCCAAATCTCTGACATCTTCTGGTACCCTTGATAAGTGTAAGCAGGGGCTTGGGAGATGCTTCTTTAACAAGCAGGGGCCTGGGAGATGAACCTTTTACAAGTTGCCTGAGACATAGGTGCCAAGCCAGTGATGAATTTCCTGTTCCCCATCCAATTGTCCAAGTTACACTTGAAATGGGTTAGGGAGGAACTCTGCTTCACATGGACTTGGAGCCTGTTCCAGAGATGGGGTAGCCTCAGATACATATCTGCCTCTCCAGCAGGTCCTATTTATATCACAGACAAGGTTTTAAGCCTTTAGAACGTGTAATTCTGGTGCTGTTTGCTTTGCTGATACACAGGAGGTCCAATAGAGTGGGGTCTGACAATGCCATGTATGCCAAGCATAGATCTCCCCTCAACAGCCTGTAGGAGACAGAATACAGGGATAGACCCTTGAGGCAGTCTGCATAGGACATTTTACCTATGCCCTATATTCTTTTAGTGAGGAACCTCTGTGGACATTCCATTTGTTGCACATGCCTGATTAGGTACATACCAAAGGGGCATTGTACTCAATGAAAGGTCTGATGAATGTCGAAAACAGTGGAACAATGACTTCCTTGGACCTAGATGCTATATCTTAGTTTATAAGTTATGCAACATAGAATTATCGCCTCACTACTGTACAGTAGATACATGATGGTCAAAGGCTAGATTATTGTCTATGTTTGTCTCTAAGTCCCTGACTACATGGGTCAACTCTAAGGGGCGTGTTGTCATTATGATATTTACCAGGGATTAGATGACTTCCTGAAGGATACTATTATGCATTTTTTGGAATTTGGTTTTAGTCCATGGCTCATACACCAGTTGTTTGTCAGTGTCAGCCCTTCCTGGAGAACATTTGTGTCAGTGTGGGATTCAATGACAGCTCCTAATTTCCAGTCATCTACAAATGTAGTCATTTCATTGTAATGTAAATCTTGATGCCTTATCAGATGCTTTGTAGTATAAAAACTATGGCATAGGTGTAGTCAGTGATGAAAGACAACACCAACAAGCAAAAAAATACATTCCTGTAGTAGTTTTAAGGAACTCAGTTTCTTTATGTATTTATGCATTTATTTGTTTAGCAATTTAAACTTAAATTATTAAATCGGTTGCTTAAGAATGCTTGTAAGGTTCAGGAACATGTGCTACAAGTTATGTCTTGTGTTCATGTAATGTCCTTATAAGTGCATCCACTTGTTTTAGAAGATGCTATGTATTGATAGTTATTTCTGACATCAAGACTTTTCATTATTTTTGTTTTGCATTTGCAGTTTCAGAATTTCTATATTATTTGGCTCCTCCTAAAACATTGCTTGTGCAATTAATCAAATCATAACTAGTTTACCAAGCAATGTGTTACTAGAGCTTTTTGTATGCAACATTAGTTTTAACACTTTACTTCCAAAAGTCTGTAATCTGTTGCGTGCAAAAAGAAATGTGCATATTGTCAAACTGCAATGGCTGAATGCTGGCATTGCTAGCAATTCTCCAATTAGCCCAGTGGAACGATTTAGTTAAGATAAGGTTCATCTTTCATCTACATGTTTGCTAATTATGAATTAACTAATACAGTTCCAAGTTCTGATTTCTCAAATAAGCAATGATCAGCCAGACAATGTATTTTCCATACTTTCAGACATAACTAGAATTTTTTTGTCATAGTAAATAGCTAAGAACCCTATGTCATGCTGAAGTAATGCTTTTCTCTTATTACTTCCTTAGCTTGGCTTCAGCTGAAGCAATTCATTGGTCACAGTCACTGGAGAAACTACTTGCATCTTCAAGTAAGTACTATAATTCCGCCGTATTCACATGTAGTGTTGTAAGACATGTCAAATTGCAGAGTACTTTACAAAAATGCTTAACTAAGTAATGTACTCATTGCTCTAATGGTGTTATGTGTACTACTATAATAAAAGATAGTGGATAAGGAGGCCTAAACATTTGAGTTTCTGTATAGAAGTCTCATAGTGCATTATGTGTGTTATATGTACTACTTTGATAGATTTTACTGAATAAGGAGGCCCAAACGTGAGTTTCTGTACTGAAGTCTCATAGTGCATTGTGTGTGTTATATGTACTACCTTGATAGATGTTACTGGATAAGAAGCCCAAACATATGAGTTCATGTACAGAAGTCTCATGGTGCATCATGTTTGGCTGATTGGACAGCTAATTTAGTGTTTAGCTGCCCTTTACAATTCCTTCTACCTTCTTTTGTGCCACTGATCCCCACGCCCCTTTGAATTCTAATGTAAGCATGCTCTTTACTACCTCCTATAGCAAAGTGTTCCAAATGCTAACCATCCAGTTTATGAAGTAATGCTTCCCCTTTTTCACATTTCCTCACTCTGAACATTTCACCATCCCAGCCAATATTGGGGGGAGTCCTGACGTGTACCCATTATTACATACAGTTCATAAATGTAAACAAGGGACTATACATCCAACCAGTGTAGGTAGAACTGAGTAGCAGCATGTCAGCTCCTTTTCTGGAGAATTCTGTTGCCTTTTTCTTGCAATAGAATCAATCATTATTGGTCAATGAAATTAGCATCAGTGCTACAACTGGTGCATGTCTGAAAGAAGTGCACAGCAGCGTTACATTTTGAACAAGTACTTTATGAATTTCGACTGTGAGATATATATTGATTTTCACTGGATATTATTTATTATTTTAAATGACAGATATCTCTCCAAGAATTAACTGATTCAAGTTCAAAATATCAGCAAATTATTTTATTCTGTTAATTCAAGGCCTGAATCTCCTGAAAGTGGCTACCCAATTCCCTTATGTCCTTGGCTTTCCAACCCGCTTAAAACTATAACTCTACTTATATGGAAGTCAAAATTATGTCTGCTCTTCAAAGCCTAGATATATATATATGAAAAAGGAATAGTACACAGAGCAGGGTAATGATTAAAAAGCAGTTAGTAACTTTCTAAAATTGGACTTCTTATTCCTGTTTACTGGTGATAGAAGAAGTAGCCAGTATTTATTCATTCCTTACCATGAATACTGCAGATCCTGCACTGATATGATTGTGTGCGCACACGTGCACAACATTAGTGTAAAGTGCATTTTATTGTTATTTTGACTACCCTTGGTATACACCACAAAGGCACTGAGTGTGATATTTCTGCAAAACAGTGCATAATGCTGGCCTGCTGTACACAAACATCATACCACCAGGGTATATTATAAGCTAATTACACAACAGGGTACGCAGTCTTGCCATCTGTGCAACCTCATCATGTTTGTATCTTTGACCTGGATGGTCTGTGCAAACTCAGCATACTTATACCTATTACTGCCACAATCTGTGTACTCTGAGCATGTCCGTATCTCCTATCCTAGTGACTTTTGTACTAAGAAACAAATGAGCATTCAACACTGCAAGCTGTCTGCCTTTTGGTTTCTTAGTAAGGTTACTACCTCCCAGTGCACCCTTTCATTACTATTACCCCTTTATCATCCTGCACTGTTATACTACATGTGAGCACAGTGTGCTGTTTCCCACCTGTCCCAACAGGGTCTCTCCCTGTGGTACTTAATTTAACAGTGATATAAAAAAATGAACTGTTGTGCAAATCAGTGCACTGTTTACTTCACAATGTAGTGCACTGACTGCATTTGGATCAAAGCATAACTGGTTCTGAACAGTGTTCCTGTCAGTAATGTAAATGAAATGTCCTACATTCTGTGTTTGACTTTCAGTGTAGATGGCATTTCTGAGTCTCACCTTTTTTTGTATCTAGCCTGTCTCTGAATTTCAGTTCCATGTCAGACAGGTGATGATTAAATTCTACAGTGCAAAAAACACCATCAACTGTTCATACAGAGATATCAGCTTGAGTGCATTTTATCTTTCTAATTCCTATAGTGTTTCAAATGTGTTTGTCAAAAGAACAGTATATTACTGTCAATCCATCTCAGCTATCAACATTTAGGTATCTAACATACTGCTTAACAAGCTTATGCAAGTAGGTACCAGAACTACAGTTGTACTAACCATTCTAAATTTCATAGTGCTTAATAGAAATGTACATATGCTATACTAGTTGATTGACTTTTAATAAGAATTATGTGCAGTGAAAATATGCTAGGTGTTTCAACAAGTATGAGATAACTTCACATTTTGTGTTTCCCATTTTCAACAGGTGGTCTGTCTGTCTTTGAAACCTTTCTTCAGTCTGAACACAGTGAAGAGAACTTGGAATTCTGGGTAGCATGTGAAGACTTTAAAAAAACAGAAGCATTAACTATTCTTATATCGAAAGCAGAAGCAATTTATAAGGAATTTATCCAGGAAGAATCATTAAAAGAGGTAAGTTCCCTTTTTTAGTTGCAACATGGTACTTTTATTTAACTCTAAATCATTGCGTGAAAATATTTATACAGCTATTAATTTAATGGTAAAGATCACCTGTTCGTTATCTTATCATACTAATTTTTTTACAACACAGGATTAAGGCTCTGAATTGTTAATGAGCTACTTTCTGTACAGAGTACATGGTTTGATTCCTTGTTCTTCCATTTGCTTACTATGTGATTTTGAGCTAGTCAGTTGACCAGCGAGTGTTCCTGGGTTAACCCTGAAAAGGGACACATATCCAGGGAATTACCAATGTATGCATTTCCATTTATTTGTTAATGCATTTTTAATTCCATATTAATAAATGTTGCCAAGAAAAGCCACGGTGGTGCAGCGGTAGTGTTGTCACCTCACTACAAGAAGTTCTCCCATTCAATTCTCGGCTGGAGCGCCTTCTGTGTGGAGTCTGCATGTTCTCCCCGTGGTTGAGTGGCATTTGAAAGACATGCGTGAATGGGCATGCCTTCGTTGAAGGTTGGGCGTCGGGCTGGCACCTCGGCACCATAAAAATCGACTGCCAATCATTAGCGGACCGGAGTTCCGCTGTGACGACCCCTAACTAGCAAAAGCCGAAAGAAAAACAACAAACATTAATAAATGTTGCCAAGCTCATGATTGTTTGACTAGAGAATGAACTGCATAAAATAGTATCTAAAGAATAGAGTAGCTTATCAGGCATAAGCTAACATTGTGTTGCACATACTGCATGAGTTTATACTTGTATGAAGTTTGCATTTTTTGTATTGCCCAGTATGTGATCCTATGATTAATTTTTAATGCAATAACAGAACATATACATGTACTCCATGGTGCTCTGCCAATGACTTACTACAATTAAAGGGCACTACTCTGTCTTATTTTTCTAAAGGCCTTCCCTGCTATCTATCTCCCTTCCTCCTTATAACAAGATAAAGGGTCTTTCTAGTCCATTAATATACGTTGTTTCAATGATTCTTGCTTCCAGATCTTTCTGGAACCTCTGACAGATATCATTATCATGTTGAGTCCACTATATTTTAACGTCTTAGATATTTGGTCTTAGTTTACAGCCATAATTATTTATTGCTTATTATTTATTGACATTTTATGACCGGGAAAGTCCACTGGGTCAGAAACCCATTTTCAGTGGAGGTCTGGGGAGAAAAGCAAGAAAATAAAAAAAAAATAACACTAGTGTTTGGCTTTTTTCTCTTCTTGACCAGCCTTCTCACTCCTATTCTACCAAAAACATGAAGAATTTCCAACTGCTGACTCCTTTTTCATATTCTCCATTTCCTTACAGTTTACTTCCAGTGTTAGCCTAACATCTGTACAGTCCCTTGACATACAAGATTTCTGCCCTGTTACTTCACATCCCAGGTGCTGTTCCTTTTTCCCCTGTGTACTCGCAAATCTAACCCTTTCTGCCTCTGCCTGAGTCAGGCTACAACTATCTGTGTGTTAAATTCATTTACTTTCCCTCAATTTTTACTAACAACCGATGGATACCAGTAGATTCCACAACACTTTCTAAACCCCTTTCCCCATTTTTCATCTTTCCATGTTTAGCTGACTTTCAACTGCCACCATCCCTATCCTGCTTTATATATAGTCACTCTTTAGGTTCTGCTGAAGCCCAGATACATAATGCATCATTTATAAGCCTGTTGATTCGCTAAACAGATAGGTGCAGGGTGCTGTCACTTTATTAACATTCACAGGAAATGAATATAAGAACATAGTATCAAAGTTAGCATCTACAATTTGATTGTAATTCAACATACAATATAAGAACTGTAAATTAAAATCATTTGTTTGCATTTCTTTAACATTATCATGGGAAAGGTATGCAAAGCATATGGTGATTTCACTTGCATTTAATCTAGAAAATCAGAAATGCTGGAGCTATATGTTATTTTGTCTGGGAACTTGTAATGACTGAAGATGTAGTTTTATTCTGCAGGTTATCTACACTATTCTCACCTTCCTAATTGTACTATTTATCATTCTCTGGTGTCCACATTTATTGTCAGAGCCCTCTGTGATGTAGCTGTATATTTTACTAAACCTAAGAAAATCACTTTGACAGACTATTACTTAAAAACAAACATTATATGGCTCACACAACCTCAGATATATAACCACCTGAAGAAAAATATAATTCTGAAAGTTGGAATTTTCTATGTTCATACCTAGATTTCTTTGCCATACAATGAACTTGTAGTGATATAATGTTACCGAAAATGTTTCACATGTTGTTCCGCTAATAATTTATGCTCAGTTATAGATTAAATGGCATTGTGAAAGGCTTCCATTGTGATAGCATTCCTCTGCTTTCTTTATTCATATCTGCAGAGGTTTCCCAGAAGTGCTTTCCTCACACCTCACATTTAGCATGTACTTTGCTAAGCACCTAAACCGACCTGGCAGGTTTGCTAAGCACCTAAACCAACCTGGCAGGCCACATCATTTCCTCACCAAAATGATTTTGGCTCTTAGCACTTCTAGCTTCTCTGATAGACGAAACTCCCTGTCCTCTATGCTCAGTCTTGTATAGACTATTTAGAAGTGATCTGTGTTTAGCCTTCCATGCTATGAACAACTCAACTCTTTTTAAACTCCTACAAATAAATGTAACTGATGGTTAAACAATCACCTACTTTAGAGACCTAACTGTGTATCACCACACTAACAATAGCAGCTGGTGTGACAGTTACCTATCTTAATGTATCCATCATTTCTGGAATAGTCTTTCATTACTTATTATTAACATATTACACAGAGTACTGCCCAGGCAGCCTTAGAAAGCAGCCATGATGATTGGATAATTGATCGGAAATTTTCACTTAGTATATGGGGATAATGTACTTTGTGTGCTACTCCTAATCTTCTACTAAAGTTGGGAAATATTGACGAACTTCTCAATGTTTTCATTAACTTTAATCTTATTGAGAACCTATGACCTTATGAACTTATAAGCTCTTTAACCTAAAGAAAATACATTGGACATACCTAAAGTAATATAGTTAATCAGTATTCTGTGAATAAGCAGAAAACAGAACTGTATCTAACAGCCAATTATATACATTAATGCAGATGTTTGCTTCTATGTGAAATGCATTTGTGAAAATATATTGCTTGTTTACAAAAAAAAAAATGAAACGTAAAATCAATATCATCAAAACAATCTTTTTTGGAAAGGCATCTTGCTTAAACACGGGTTGAATGAATTATTCCTATAACTTGCATTTTTACTAATATATATATATATTTTGCCTTTTAGATCAATATTGACTTTCAAACAAGAAATGACATCAAAATGAATATTAAAGACCCTCATCCTTTTTGCTTTGATAATGCACAGAAGATTGTATATAGGCTTATGGAGAGAGGACCCTACCTAAGGTTTCTAAAATCAGATACCTACTTAAATCTAATAAATATGCCAGAGTCAAAAAGCCGGAAAAGCTGAACATGTGGATTAACTCAGTCAACTCTACAAAGTGTACAATGGAAGAATACAGAAGAGACCCACAAAACTGGTATGCCAGTTACAGAAATGCTGTCGACAAGATTCTCACTTCTATGTTGAGAAGTAAACTGGGAAGTTCAGAAAGACCAGAAAAGTATAGACATTGAAGAAGGAGGAAAGTAAAAGTGAAGATTATCACTAAATCACAACTACACAAAACGAGTAGTGAAACATCTTTGCTTTGTAAAATCTTGGTCAGAAATAGAAGCCGCTGAAAAAAAACAATGAAATATGAAAATGCATTGCCCGGTTGCGATCAAACAGATTATTGACTTCCATATACTTGTTGTTTCAGATGTGTTTGATAACATATTTATGTATAATAACAGGCAAAGCAAGAAAGTGGAGTCTTAGATGGATATACCTGCAAAACTGTTAACGTCATCTGGAAAAAAAAGTGTTTGTGTATTTATTTGCAAAATCTAGAGCAAGTTTAAATTATTTAAGATTGCATATATCGTAACCTGTCACTTTCCACCAAGAAAGTGCTTGATACCCTTTAAAATGTTTAAAATTAACAAAACATTTCTATTTATGAATTTGCTATATTAGTTTACAGAACAAATACCTATAATGCAGTGAAAGAAAATATAATGGCAACTGTGCTTTTTTTATTATTTATAGATGTGTTTATTTATATTTTTGGTACTTGAAAAGCTCAAATGGGTTACGTTTTTTTTAATGCTAAAGGAATAAATCATTCCATAAGTTACTGTTGCATTAACATCAACAAGCAGATAGAGTAATTTTAAACAGATCATCAAAAGTTAACTGATTGGAAGGTGATACTGTTTGAAACTAAATATACTTAGTTAAAATATACAATAATTGCATATTAGGTAAAGAAGTCAACAGTGTAACACAGAGAAGTAAGCAGTGCACTGTAATAACATGTTTTGTAGTGTGTTGTACGTTACTGATATATACCATGTGTTGTTTAATGAATGTCAGTAAGATAGGCACATTGAAATAATGCAGCTGTGGGAGAAAATGACATGTATCTTCAATAATAAAAGCTGTAAGGGGCATGATAAAAACAAAGAATCCATATGTGGAATTAAATAAATAATAGTCATCCAGTAGTCTAGAATAATGCATAGAAGAAGATTCTTCTACAGAAAATAAGGTTGCAAAATTACAGACTGTCACAAAGGAAAGGATCTAAAGGAAATCTGGAAATGGAGAATAGAAGCTAAATATGGAGGGAGATGCAAAAAAGAAGAAAAAAAGAGAGAGCGGGAGAGAAAGAAACAAAACAAATTGCAGCTAAGGATAGCATAAGACAAATCATCTGAAATAAAGCACGTGAAAGCTCAAAGGAATGGTAGAAATATGGCTAGAGGAAGTCGAAGGTAGGAGTTTATAACACTAGTTAGGCACCAAATTACTAAAACACTTGCAGCAGTTGTTAAGTACAGTCTCGTAATTATTCAAAAAGTAAACTAGTTATTAAATATATTTTGAAGTCTTGAGAATATTTTCATCTTTTAAGTATTCATTAATCATTGCATTTACTATTTTTTGACACAGAAGCTTTTGTATTCCATATTTTGTTTACTTTGCATATGCTTAGACTTCTTGGCTTATGAAGATGCTAAAAGACATGGCCTGATATATCTTCACTTATGAAGATTCTAAAATGGTGTAATTCTTCTAAGATAGGTCTTTAAAGGAGTATGTCACTGGGCTAGAATAATGCCTTTCTTTTGGATACAGTGCTTCTTAATATGAACATTATTTAGCTCTTAGCTTTTCCACTGACCTTGGAGTGTTCAGCTTCAAAATAAAATATATTGTGGATAAAAAATGTGGGATATGCTTAGTAAGTGAAAATATCAAGTAATACTAAAATAGTTATTGTCCATTCATTATGTCTCTCAGTCAAAATGGTTAATAGAGTATATATTCAATGCTAAGATTAAGCAGTCATTATTTATTACTAGTCAATGATCATAAGATCCTCCCAAAAGAAACACTGGTTTTCCTACAGAAAAATATTGTTGTTTCCTGTTACAGTACAGGAATCAATGCTACTCTTTATCTTTGCTGCCTCATATAATTTATATTATTTATCAAAGTGAATTTTGCAGAAACTACTACAAACTATTTAGGTGGCTATAATTGCTGTCTGTCTTATTTTATGCCATGGCATGTTATGTTTTTTATGTCTCCTGTTGACTGTCTATCTGTTTGTATTATATGCATGTGTCAATAACTAATGAAGTAATAAAAAGAAGTTAGTAAAAATGGGTATAATTCATTTAATAGCACTGATGGTGAAACAATTAGTATTACACTAAGCACGGTACTTGTTCAAACAGCTTTGAAATAAATATTACAGCATACTTAATATAGGTAATATCATTTTACACTTTGCAGTAATTATCACATTTACTTGATGATGATTCTATATGTGTAGTTATATGTGAAAACACAGGCTAAGCAAATCAAAGAACTCCAAAGGCTGGCTCAGTAGGCTTGCATAAGTAACTTGCTATTCCTATTTTTTTTTTTTTGGATTTCTCACCATGAATTATAATGGTGTTTAATTTTCAGATTGATCAAGCTCAGGGCCTTAGTAATGACCTTATTTGATCTCACCACCTATCAAAATCTGAACAAATGTCCTCTCCAAACCAATTATAAATACCAGGTTAGAAACTTCTTACAATAGAAGCCTGCTCTAAACTGAAAACATTGTTTTCCTAATTTGGTAATATATATATATATATATATATATATATATATATATATATATATAGTGTCTTACATAAAAAAGTTAATTTTTTCTACTGCCAAATAGGTAACCAACATGGCAACACTATTCCTACTTTTATAAGGTCTCCATAGATCAACATAAACCTTAAAGGATAAAGGGGCAACAGTACCAATCTATCCTTATATTTTAATTTATTAACTCTACTTACCTTTCTGTAAAATACTTCTCTATTTTTTCAACCAAGATATCTGATAATGGTTATAAATCCAAGCAGCACTACAATATTCAATATTAGGTTTAACAGCAATCATGTATATATATATCAGTATCTATACATGCTCATCCTGACTTAAAAAAATATCCAGTATATCCTTGATAACTGTATAGCACTTCTTGATAACCCTGTTCAGATTTTCTTTACAATTAAGTTGATTATTTACCAAAATAATCCCTAACGTTATCATCACGCCATAAAATGACATTAAACAAGGCACATGCAAAGCAAGAGGTAAAATAATCAAAAGGGGGGTTCAATAAAGCCTACGTGGTCGTTTTTCACTGTGTGCACATCCATAGACAGTTTTAGATTCAGTAAGCCTTGTGTAGAGGAGCGCACCCCCGTGCAATCAAGATAAACAGTGTGGCATGCTAACTACAGCATAAGCAGTTGAATTGTATGCTAATCAGCCAATCCAACATAGTGCAGCTGTTCAGAAAGCTATAAAGCATTCATGTAGACTCCATGATGGTTTTTCCTGCAAATTCCAAAACCTTTGGAATACAACCATGGAGAGTCTACACAGACAGAATGCTAGGGGCTGCTGCTACTTTAATTCATTTGTACGTACTACAGGTTGAAGCCAATAATGCTGCTACTGCTAATAGGCCTAGGCTGTAAAGAAGAAGAGTTTTCAGGCCCTGTTTAACTTTTCACAGCCTACATGATATGGAAATTGTAGAGCTCTACAAGGTGGACAGGGACACACTACAGGAACTCTGTGACTTCTGCCATCCTCAACGCAGAGGAAGAGCTAGCCAAGGGGAACCCATGCCAGTAAGACACAGGTATGTGTATCCCTTAGAATCTTAGCTACAGGTACCTTTCAGACACCAACAGGGGACATGTTTGAGGTGTCACATGCATTAGCATCCAGGATCCTTCACCAACCTCTGAATGCTATGCTCCAACATGCCAGTGACCACATATATTTTCCCCATTATTTTGAGAAGAGGGCCAGAAATATGCAGGAGTAAGTACTGGGTGCCATAGATTGCACAAATAGAGAATGAACACACCACCTGGAGAACAAGTTAGGCTCTACATAAACAAAAAGGGCTACCACTCTACCAACTGCCAAGTTGTATGTAATACTAAGTGAATAATCTTGAACATGTGTACTGGCAACCCTGGCAGTTATCACAACGTACATATCTGGCACACCTCCCAATTGTACCAGATGTTTGCTAGGGGTGATATCCCACATGGTCATTTACTAGGGGATGCAGGCTATGCACTGGAATTGTGGCTGATGACACCCATCAGAAATGCAGACAAACCCATGGGAAAATAACATAATGAGGCACATGCTCAAACCGAAAATATCATAAAGCATGTGTTTGAGCTGCTGAAGTCACAGTTCCGGTGCCTAGATACATCTGGCGGAGCCTTGCAGTACATCCATGGACATGAACAGAAATACTCACTGAATGTGCCATGCTACACAAAATGCTCCTGAGGAAACAGCTTCAGCAGAATCAGCAAGGGGAAGGGGTACACATCCCACCATGGTCACCACAGCCATAGGCAGATAAAGAGTCAGAGAGGGAACCACCAGTTGCTGTGGGTGTAGGCAGACATAGGCGTGGTCAGTATGCACTTGCATTGGCTAAGAGACAACACATAACACAATCACCCATTACCTGGGGGCCTAAAACCTTCCTCTTACTCACATCCAAATAGTAACATTGATGCCAGGCAACTCACACAACCTTTACCTCCTTATGTATTAGCTGTGTACTGCTTGCATCAGACAAAGTCAGGCCTGACCTAAAACTGTGGCAACTGCTGCATTTACAATGTAATTCCTGAACATGGAGTGTATTGTTTAATAATATGAATTTATGGCATATCCTTGTATTTCATTCCTTGGTTCAGTAAGCAAGTAAAAGGTGGGGAATTTGTTCAGAAAGTACCTTAATATATGATAGCAGAGACTTATTTGACTTATATGTGTCCATTACTAAGTAGTAAGCCTCAGGCATTAAAGATTCACACAGTCATACCTCTCAAAAGTACTGATGATCACTGCATGCCCTCAGTTTAGCACCATACGTTTGTACCGAAAAATCATTAAAGACAGACGTTAGAAAGTAATGATACACATTTCAGTTTCTGACTTCACAACCCTCACAAGATCATTCACTATAAAATTGGGAAATTGTGATGCTATCAACTGTCTAACTTTCCACAGCCAATATATGTCAAAGGTACAATTAACAGTTCAACACCACAAAGGCAGATATACTAAGCACTACGTCAGCTATGCACTCTGAGCATAAGACACAAACCTTATGCATCTCTGAATCCAAAAGATAGAAAACAGGCATATGACACAGTTATCATCACTTGCACAGGGTGTTGTGTGGTGGGGGGGGGGACAAGAAACCTACGCTGACACAAAAGGTTGGTGAGTGTGTGTGAGCAAGAAAAAGAAGCAGGCAGACAGCTGGATACACCAACAAATGTCCACCGAGACAAAAATGAGTAACTGTTGTGTTTATGTGTCTGTAGGTGTCCTCCAGGTGAAATTGGTGTGTAAGTGTCTGCATGAACACAGCCAAGCACCGTGCTGGCTCTACATCTTGGTATGTCTGACAGTTGTGAGCCATGCATGATAGAGGTGGCAGTTCATCACTGTTATCCCCGACCATGAGAATTGGCTCTGCCAGGATTGCAGAGGCATGTCCACACCCAAGGTCAGATGCAGTGATGCTAACTGAATGTGACTGATGTCTGCTGGACAAGCTCCCTTCACAGGGACACCGAGCACCATGACCCCATGGTCTACCATGTCTGAGTGTGGACAGCACACTCACTGATGGAGCAGTGCAGCATGATCAGGCATGGCCTCATTGGCTAAAAGCAGATCATGTGGTTGACCTATGCACATATGGATGCAGTTCTCCTCCCAGCAAATGTTCCATCACAGGCAGTGCTTATTGTAATGTCTCATTCATCCAATCCATTGAATCGGCAACACAGTGGAGGCAGTCATGCTTGTCAGATAGTGCCACATTTACAACCCTAAGTATGTGTCTAGAGCACTTATGGGACCATGTCTGTGCCTCCATGATGGCCCTAAACATGCATTGAGTGGAACAGGAAAGGACATCTGAACAAGGTGGAGGAGGGACAAGAGGCCCCTTACAAGCACCCCTATAAACCCTCTTTCATTGCAGCTTACCCACACTTTGGCTACGGCCAGACTCAACAGGCACTGAAGCCACACTAGCCACACTTCCCTGATCAATGGTCTCTCCCTCTGTTTGTCCAATATCTGTGGCCTCATTGGAATGGGTAGGAGTAGGCCTACTTGCTGTGCCTGATGGATTTGCATGGGATGGCTATGTCAATCTCAGTGTCAACAGTCATCAAATGTATCACCATGCATGCTAATCAGAAACCCTGACAATCTGTTGAAGTATATGAGTTCCTAAAAGCACAAAATGTTGCATTTAAATCAAAAGACAAGGATGCCCTAATAGTAGCCAGAGCAAATCTAAGTAGAGGTATAAAGGAGGCTAAGAGGACCTACGAAGTAAAATTCAGAGACACTTCTTTGACCAAAGGGACTCCAGACATCTCTGGCAAGGCAAATAAGCCATAATTGACTACAGGCCTGCATCCTCCCCATGTGATGACAACACAGAATTTCTGAACAAACTAAACACCTACTTCAGCAGATTTCATATGGACAGCAACTCTGTGCCAAATAAGCTCTGTTGAACAGGGTGAGGAGGTGCTATGGCTAAGAACATCTGATGTTCTGAAGACCCTCAGGTGAGTAAACCCAAAAAAAGCAACTGGTCCTGATAATATTATGGGAAGAGATCTAAGATACTGTGCTATCCAACTGTCTACTGTACTAACAGATATATTCAACACATCAGTGCAACTAGCCATTGTACCTAGTTGCTTCAAAAATATGACAATCATTCCTTTACCCAAAAAATCCCAACTGACAAGCCTAAATTATTATCAGACAGTTGCTCGTACATCAACACTAATGAAGTGTTGTGAGCAGTTGATCAAAAACCATATCTCTTCAAGCCTGTCTGCAACACTTCATACATTACAGTTTGCTTATATATCTAACTGCTGCATGGCTGATGCAATAGCTATAGCACTTCATGAATCCATAGCACATCTAGAGAGCAAGAATTGCTATGTCAGAATGCTTTTCATCGATTTTAGTTCTGCCTGTAACACTGTCATCCCCAGAATCTGATATCAAAGCTGATCCAGCTGGACAACAACAATCCCCCTATGTAACTGGATACTGGACTTTCTCATCAACAGACCCCAAAAAGTATATGTGGGAAATAACAGTTCAATCAGTATTACATTGAGGATGGGTGTCCCTCAGGGCTGAATCCCGAGTCCTCTGTTGTTTACCTTGTTGACGCATGACAGCATAGTCAAGCATGAATCCAACAAAATCATCAAGTTTGCTGATGATGCCATTGTCATAAGTCTCATCAGAATTGGTGAGAAAACAGCCTACATGGATGGAATGGAGCATCTGATAGGCTAGTATGACACCAACAATCTGGCCTTAAATGTAAGCAAGACCTAAGAATTAATAGTGGACTTCAGGAGGACTCATCAGATACATCAACCTCTGGAAATTAATGGGGTGGTAGTGGAAAGAGTCAAAAACACCAAGTTCCTGGGGGTGCACATCTCAGATTACCTATCCTGGTTGACTCATATTAGCCACATAATGAAGAAGGCACAACAATGTCTGCACTTCCTACAGAAACAGAGGAAGGCAAACCTGTCAGTCCATCTTCAAAGCCTTCTACAGGGGTACCATTGAGAGCATCCTCTCAAATAATATCATGGTTTGGTATGGCAACTGCAAAGCATCTGACCACAAGGCGCTCCTGAGAGTAGTGAGTACAGTGGAAAAAGTCATTGGTTCCTCGCTCCATCTAAGGATGATTTGCATGAGACTCGGTGTGTGAGAAGGGCTAGGAAGATAATCAATGATCCCATTCACCCTGCCCATGGCATGTATTTCCACCTTTCCTTGGGCAGGCAGTATTGCAGCTTACATAGCAAAATATCTAGACTGAACAGTAGCTTCTTCCCTCTATCCATAAGGCTACCTAACTTGAATGCCAGGCATGAAAGCAAATAATTAGATCAATATTCCACATTCCAAGTATCAGCTATAGTAATCACTCTGGCAAATGGCTTCACTAACTGGTACAGTTAGCCTGATTTCTTATGCTATTATTTCCTGAATGTGCAATAGTCAGGAGGGAATCACCACTCCATACATGTGCAATATGAACATCAGAATATATCATACTACAACTGATGAAGTGCAATATTCTAAGCAATCACAATGTGAAGTCATACCCCTGGATTCAATAAAGTTCCGAATGGATTGTGTCTGTGCAGCACAGCAGCACGCCTTGCATATTCATGAAGGTGTACTGCTGTCACACCTACACAGAAACGATTGCACGAACGAGTGCAGGGGGGTATGTTACAGAAGTGCCCGCACATGTAACATGCCCCTTCACCCTGAAAGTGCCATTATGGCACTGTTAAAAGTAAATAAAAAGAGGGTTGTATGCAGATAAACTGCACAACTGTTCAGATATCTGCAGAATGCATTCCACAGACATGCATCTGGAGTGTGTCTCCCCTGTCTTCTGTTGAAAATAGGCTCCGTCCTAGTTGGACTTTTCCAGTCAACAAATTTTAAATAAAAAAATGTATAAAGTTATCAGTGACATGCTTGTGTTTCCAGACTTCATAATCCTCAAAAAATAAACGCTTACGCAAAACCTGTTATCCTATGCACTTTTAAAGTGCTAAAATTGTCCCTAGT
Source organism: Protopterus annectens (assembly GCF_019279795.1). NCBI lineage: Eukaryota > Metazoa > Chordata > Ceratodontiformes > Protopteridae > Protopterus > Protopterus annectens. Next base: position 428,872,985 of record NC_056744.1, on the reverse strand, counting down.
TGTGTGCCCTTGTTCCCCCATTACATCTGGCTTTGTCTAGATTTCATGCTGAAAGAGGTTAGAGGTATGTACATACCTCTAAACTGAGGAAAAAGTTAACTTCCATTTAAATTCTCTTTTTTTTATCAACGCAAGTAAAGTTTAAGCATAACTGAGTGGGTGTACATGTCGTGCAGCTGTGCTTTGCATAACTGAAATATCTGAAGGAGCTAAATAGAAATATATGAACAAAATGAGTAAGCTGAAATAGTGTAGTGATTAGAGCGTCCACTTTACATGCAGGCATTCACACTTTGAGCCCCAAAGAAGTCTGTTCACTTTTATATGTGAAAGCAGTTGTAAAAGGGATATGTTTTAATAAATGAGGTATTACATAAGATTTATCACCTAGGGTAGTGTATCAGATCCAAAAATGTGGTGTCAAGTCCAGAAAAGATGTGAAATCCCCATATAAACACAAGTACCCCATACAGTATAGTAGCACAAGAATAAATGTAATGAAAGCACATAGAGGGATGTCAGGGAAGGTAAACATAAAATTATAATATGTCAGCAATGATGAACAATCCCATAAAGCTGATAGTCTACAAAAGAAAATGTGAGCAATGCTAAGCAGTGCACATCTATGCTTACTGGGTGTAAGCATTGCTTAAATATGAATGGTAAGAAATGAGTAGCTCAGCTAAGCGGATTTTTCCATGGATAAGCAGTGCTCTGACCATGTAAGCACTGCCAATCTTAGCTAAGTGGGTTTCTGTGGCACTTAGCTTAGTTGAATATATTCAAAATGGTCCAATGATGGCAAAAGGCAGGAAATCAGCCTTATTTAAACCACATAGGTGGGAATTCAGCCCATAACCCATTGTAGCTCATCAATGGAGTTGGTGAAGGATCTCGCTTTTGGGTGCAGTGCTGGGGCATTCAGGAGTCCAGGGGCATGGTTGGACTACTTGTAAAACACCACGAAGTGAGACTGCTGCAGGGGCAGTACCAGGACTCCCAATACAAAGCAGAGGCCTGGGGCTATCTTGCATGTGATCTCACCAGTGCTACTGGCATCCCTCAGACTGGTAAGCAAGTTTGGCACCATTTTGCTGACCTTAAGCATAGGAAGATGGAAATCTTGGACCAGTGGATCCAAGATGCTCAGATACAGAATGCCCCAGCTGTGTGTAAGTATCAGTATCAAGTACTGTTTAACAAAAAGGCCAGTCTGTGCATGTGATGAATAGGTATGCATAAATGTTTCTCTATGTCCTGTACAGCTGCAGACGAGAGGGCCGCAAATGTGGATGTGCATGCCAGCAGGTTGCTAAGGCTGCTTCGTGAGGCTGGTGAGTACAAATCTAGCTTGCAGTATTCTGGGCAAATAAATAGAAAGGAGCAGAATGTCACCTATCATTATTTCAAAATGTGTATTGTTGGTACTGAATAAATGACAAGTTAGCATATTACAACTGATCTACAGCATTTATATCAATAAAAGTGTCAGTAGTTGTCAATAAAACTGAAAGCCCCAGACTGGTGTGCTTACTTTGCTATTTGGTGCTATCAGTCTATAAATGTGTATATATTATGCACAGCAACTATGGCTCTGTAAGCATTAAATAAATGTGGCTCATCTGACTAAGATTGTGGAGTGCTAAAAAAGGAGATTAGCTATATGAAATGTTCCATGCGCTAAGATTTGATCTCTGAATAGTAATGTTGTGTTAACCATTGTTTCCTAGTGTCATATGTCATAAAGTATGAATACCCAGTATAAGACCTATCAGCAATACATGAATGTCTGAATTACAAGGTCAAATTGTACAACAAAGAGAGTAGTAGGCAGAAAACAGTCAAATGAAAGACAGCAGCTCCTCAATAGCTCACTGTGATGAAACACAAACATGTTGTACTTTTTTTGCACAAACAGGTACAGTTCAAATCCCAGGAGTGGTAGTAAGCTGTATGCATAATGTCAACCAGGAATATGTGTATAAACAGTCAGGTATTCTTAACACCTAATGGTCATTGCTGCCAACACCAAGGGTGACCGATAGAAACAAGGCAGAGTATGAGTGCACATGTGTAACCGTAACTATGTGAATATGGGTAGAAACAATCAGGTAGTGTTAACAGAGACGTCTTCCACAGGTCTGACATGTAAGAAAAGGTATATATTAGCAGTAAGAAGGCTGTACTTATACACTGTGTATAACATCCACTGTACAACCCCAAGGCTGTAAATGACAGCAAGAGAAGTACATACATCAAGTAGTCCCCACCAAGATATGTCCCTCAAGTGTCATGCTGTCACACCTAGTGGTCATTGCTGCTAACACCCAGGGTGACCGATAGAAACAAGGCAGAGTATGAGTGCACATATGTAACTGTGACTATGTGAATATGAGTAGAAACAGTCCGGTAGTGTTAAAAGAATTTCCTCCACAGGTGAACCAAGTAAGAAAAGGTATATATGTGTTGTAAGAAGGTTGTACTTATACACTGTGTAAAACACCCACTGCCCAACTGCAAGGCCATAGGTAGATGTAAAGTGAGGTCATACCTGGAGAGTAATGAGTAGAGTAATGATCATTACAGTTGTGAGCAACTGAAGCCTATTTAGTTGTTAATGGGCATTTTTCACTCTCTCCCACCCTATCTGCACCAATAATCTATACACATAAATCAATGGGTATGTTTTTCACCAAACCTACTGTTGGGACATGTCCCCTATTGTTCACATAATTCTTAAATGTTTGAAATGTATATTCCCTGTTTAAATATTAGCATTGATGGCTTGTTGCTGTCAATGTAACCTGCATGCTGTAATAATGTCCACTGTGGTTCCATATATGCATGTGTTCTATTTACTGTGCAACAGTTCCAAACTTGCTATATTGGGTCAATTGGAACACCCACGCATGTTGTTATAACTAATCATGAAATGTGTGGTTCATGACTAACCATATTAAATATTTATATAGCATATTATATTTTTATATTATAACCATTCTAATATTTACTAAAACCTCAACACCATAACATGTCTGGGAAGGCAGATCGCAGTGTAGTCGCCTGTCCCGCCTCATCTGGTCATGGAACCGGGCCCCAGCACATCTGGGACCCACCCCAGGACCTCCTCATCTGCTGGTCCTGCACCACCTTTGGGTGGAACCGCCTCAGTGGATGGGGCTTGTCACCCCCCCCAGGAGTGAGCGCAGACAGGACACTGTCTCCTGTACACAGGTCCAGGGTTTGGTGCATAAAGAGCTCCAAAAGGAGTTTGGATCTCAGCTACACCAGCTTGAGGGCCGCATGGTGCATCGTGAGGGTCAGCCTGCCCCTCCTGCTTATGCCCCAGCACAGCCACCTTTGGGGCTGTGATGGTGCAGTGGTGACTGTCTATGGGTGGGGACCTCAGTCCCAATGTAACCACTTGGGAGCTCATATGCATCCGATTCCCAACCACCCTCCCAGTCTAAGGTGTTTACCCCCCCCAACATGTGTCATATACCACCTCTGTCTGCTGTCTTGTCTGTCTTGTCTGCATTCCTACCCAACTTACCTCCTCAATTATACCTACTATCTTTCCCCAACATCCCATTCTTACCTTAAAAAAAAAAAGGACAATTTGTTCCCAAAACAAATTACACTCCATACATAGCTGTCCTTTTCTCACACATGTCCACTGGACACATGTAATCTGGTCCAATTGGCCTGACAACACATTACTGTTGTCCTCACCCCTCTCTCAGGAGTTTAAGTGTCCAAATTTACCTCCAAATTTTGTAGAAGTGCACAGCTGTTGCTGTAGAAGAAATGGCCAGCTATGGACCTTCCCTACTTCAGTCCTGCACATCCCTAGCTATCTTTCATCTTGTTTTTCCCTCTGCATGCCTCTTTTTTCACCACTTTCCTATCACCCCTTTTTTTTTTCTTTTAAAGAAATTAGCATGGGTAGTAAGCAAGAGTAAGTGGCAGTAAGCAGCAGTAAGTGGCAGTAAACAAATTTGCGTGATGCTAAGCGATGCCTACACAGATTAAGCAGTTTTATGTTTAACTGTGTGTTGGCATCACTTAGCTTCATACAAACCCATTTACAACTCCTTAAAACTGCCTTAATCACCCTGTCTCCATCAGCCACTGTTCTTGCCAGCAACAAAATAAACAGCCTTCCCAAGTCTCAAACCCAAGACCCTGTACACCATAATCAGAGCAATGAATCACTTCACCATCTGAGCTGTAGGGATCTCTGTTGCTTTTTCAAATATATCATTCGGTATAAATAGTGAATAGTAGGGAGAAAACTGTGGAATCAGTCATATTTAGCTTATATAAATATACATACAGATGTGTATGGTGATACATAAATATGAAAAAGTATATACATCAGATATATCGAGATATACATATGAAACAAATGCATATAGAATATATACAAATACATTTTTATAGAACTACAGATGTAGATATATAAAAAGGAATTCTGTATATATATATATATATATATATATATATATATATATATATATATATATATATATAAACAAATATAAATATATATAGAGAGTTTGAGAACGATATATGTGTGTGTATATATATATATATATATATATATATATATATATATATATATATATATATATATATATATATAGATATATATATATATAGATATATGCTCATAACATATACTGCAGTCATACCTCAGCACCATACCTCTCCACCTCTTACTGCAAGAATGCTAGACAATAGCTGTCAGAATGGGGGGACAATGGGCCAAGACAAGGGACATAATTTAAGTGTTGCATTTATAAATGTAGAGTGTTGCTACAGTAACAGGGTTTGTGTCAGCATACATGTGCAGAATGATGTGAGTTCTGAAACTAAAATGTATGCCATAATTTATTAACAGAAATCCTCACATCATCACAGTGATTTAACTGAGAAATGAAAATAATATGATTTTGTGGAACAGACCAGAAATATGAGCAATAAACCTGGACAGTCTGAAACAATCTGGCGAGTTGAGAGGTATGCTCTGAACCCCTTAGTGCAACAAATCCTGACCAAGCCTGACAAAAGGGGGGGGGTTAAAGCCATGAAATTTGGGACATATCTCATATACTGGAGTAGATAAGCTGATACAGTTGATGCAGTAACACCCTTCTGTGTGTTCTAACATATATTGACTGGAATAGCACAAGTCCAAAACCCAATTACTTCCCACTAGTTAGTGACTTAAATCTTCACATCATCCTACTGATGTGCCAGAAATACACAACACTTATGGGGCCAGGCAACAGTACATCAGACAAATATCTGGACATAACATCACATTAGGAAACTACACTGAGTTGCTAAGCATATCACCAAACAACATCCAGACTACAGTCAGACTGACACAACACTAACCCACATCTGCTATGGGGAAATATAAATGTATTTGCAAATATAGCAGGCACTACAGGGATGTAACATCACTGAAAAACAGACACCACAACCAATTTCACCACAGTCACAGTGACATACTGGTAAGCCAAATTAACAGTAGAGTATAATAACTGTGTGACCAAAACCATCAGCATGTTTCCCACTCACACACTACCCCTATATATACTGGCCCAATTCACAGTGTAGTCTGATGCCTGACTATGGCATGGGACATGTCTCAGTCTGCACCTACAAACATATACAGCTGATAGAGCACCAGAAGCTGGGCATCATGCAGAGTCAGATAGAAAAGGGCCCATAAGACATACATCTACCCTTCTCCCAACACCGGCAAAATAACATATACACACTACACTGCTACACAATCATGACAGCCTGTCAACAAATGCCAGAAATACACAGACCTCCCAACTGTACAGAGTCACACAGAATGTCCAGGCTTTGTCCTCATGTATAAGGCCTCTCACACATAACTTGTCTGGCAGTCTGATACATCACTGGGACAATATCAGGAATGAAGTCACTAAATAATGATATACTATACCTATACACCTCTTACTGCATTACATCAGGACAATGCCTGACATGCTTGGGGGATACAGTCCCAAACACAGAGGGAGTATTGCCATATTGCTGTCACAAACTTAGAAAGTAGCTGGTGTAACAGGGTTTGTTGTAATATATCTGTTCTGATGGATATGAAGTCAGAAACACAAATGGATGTTACCATTCACTGACTTCAAGCCTCAGAGTATGCTACTGATTTTCCAAAGATTGAACATGTGTGATTAACACACCAACCATACGTGTCCAAACTCTGGCAGTCTGTGGATAGTCCTACAGTTGTAAGTTATATCAACCACATAACATTGTTAGACTTAAAGTCATGCAGAAAAGCCATGTATACACAAACCATGTCATACTAGCATTAATTCAACTTTATAACAGCAATAATTACATTCTGTCCCTATGTCTGGAACATCCTCTCCATGTTTGTTGGGCTGTCTCCACAGTCTTTATTGTAAGAGATATTTCCAAACAACCTATGTGATGCTGTTGTTGACACACCTCCATGAAGTTCACCTCACAAGCAATGTAAAAGGCCAATGCCCACATGAAGTACTCAATTATAAGAGTGTGTTCCCATGCTATTGGCTATAGGAATGATACCACAGCTGTTCTGCATGAAATTAGCAAGTGGGGGACTGCAATTGGTGCACAAGCCACCAGCTGCTCATGAGCATTACTTACAAAAGGCTAGCTGCTGCTGCCTATGCAAAACTGATTTATACCCTACATCTGAGAGAGACAGAGAGAAAGAGAGAGAAACACACACACAGGTAGATACATCGGGATTCACATCCAGATCCAGATACAGCCAGCTAGCCAGGCAGCCAGCTAGCCACCTATCAATCCACACCTTGAAAAAAAGGTAGGTCAAACAAGTAAGCATGTAATTAAATGTAGTAAGGGGTATGGAATAGTGGTAAATATGAAGTTCAACAAATATGCCTCAACAACACTTGCTATACTGATATATTGATGACCATAAACTATGACCATAGCATCTGCATCTGTCTGCAGTGACATAGATTACAGCTCAGGCCATTGAGCGACCACAGGAAAGGATGGCTCACATATGACTACTACTGGAGTGTGTGTTGAACAACACTGACTGTGACACCGCTAGGTCAGCTACTGGGATGTCATAGATATCCATATATTATATGTGAAAACAAATATGATATACATGCTTGTCTCAGAAATGTGAGGGACCTATACAGGGTATTTGCATAGTGAAATACTGTCACATCTGTGTGTGTTGAGCTGTATGTAATATACTGAACTCACACCATTCAGCTGTCCAGTGTTATGCAAACTGACCATATGTGTGCCTCATATTTGTACTCATTTACTCAAAGAGTTGTGTTATGTCTGGCAAATAATTGGCAACCTGTGAACACTGACATTACAACATTACATATCCTACTCTTTCTTTTGGCTGTTCCCATTAGGGATTGCCACAGCAGATGATCTGCCTCCATGTCTTCCTGTCCTCTGCATCCTGCTCTGTCACAGCAACCACCTGCATGTCCGCTATCAACACATCCATACACCTTATCTTCAGCCTTCCTCTTTTCCTCTTACCTGTCAGCCTTATCCTTTCACAAATACACTAAGCATACCTACTCATCACATCTCTAAACCAACATAATCATGCCACTCTCTGGCTTTGTCCCCAACCTGTCCAACCTGGAATGACCCCCTAACATACATGTTCCTAATCCTATCCACCCTCATCACACACAGTGTAAATCTTATAGGTTCATAGGTAGGTACTAGGCTATTGGCCCTAGGGCCTATATAAGCCTAGCCAAAAAGGTACCCTGGCTTTCGCCACCAAGAAAATTATTTGCCTGTGCCCCTGTCGAGCAGAGCCACAGAAGTAATACCCGGGCTGAATTTCCTATTTCCCAGCCAATCATCAAGATTCCTCTTGAAGGGTGCTAGTGAGGAGCTCTGTTTGATATAGCTAGGTAGTCTGTTCTAGAGTATGGGAAGTCTCTGGGACAAGAATCTATCCCTCCAGCATGTTCTGTTTATTGTGGTGACAAGGTTTAGGTCCCTACAACATGTAGTTCAGAGGGATTGGGATTTCTTTAAGTGGAGCATATCCAACAGCTCTGAGCTTGACATAGCTTTGTATGTTAGGCAGAGATCGCCTCTGAGTAGGCGATATGCGACGGAGAAAAGTTGGAGTTTTTTTGGATGGTCTGCGTAGGGTATCTGTTTGAGGCCAGTAATCCTGTTTGTGAGGTATTTCTGTGGCATCTCCAGTTGTTGTAGATGTCTTGTGAGATACATACCAAAAGGGGCACTGTACTCAATAATGGGTCTAATGAGTGATGAGTAGAGGGGAACAATGACCTCTTTTTTTCTGGACGAGAAACCTGTTGTGATGAGGTGTGCCACATAGCAGGATTTCCTGACCACTGTGGCAATGTGATTATCAAAGGAGAGACTACTGTCCACCTGTATCCCAAGGTCTCTTATCACATTTTCAGGATTAAGTAGACTATCACCTATGTAGTATTTCATGGGTACAGAGTTTTTACCAAAGGGGATGACAATGCACTTTTTGGCATTGAGCTTCAGGCCATGGCTTTGACACCAGGCATCTGTCTCAGTGAGGTGCTTTTGTAGGATACCCACATCATTAGGAGTTTCAATTATGGCTCCCAGTTTGCAGTCATCTGCAGACTTCATTAGTCAAAGACCTTCTGTGTTAGCCTGTATTTCAGAGAAGTATATACCAAACAGGAGAGGACCCAGGACTAAACACTGTGGTACTCCACTTGTCACTGGTCTGAAGTCGGATTTGGAGTCTGCTACTTTCACAGTGTGGGTTCTGTCTGTGAGCCAGTTGGCAACCCATCTTGTGACATAGGGATTTATATCTAGTTTAGTGACTTTAGCTATAATTCCAGAGTGGGGGACAGTATCAAAAGCCTTGGTAAGATCTAGATAGGCTGTGTGAACCACCTTACCCTCATCTATGGCTTTGGTGACTGCTTCAAATAAGTCTATCAGGTTTAGGAGACATGATCTGCCTTTTACAAACCCAAACTGGGTGGGGTCCAGAGTTTGGAGATTACCAATGTTCTTGTTTATAAGCTCCATGATGATACTTTCCATGGATTTGCAGACCAGGCTCGTCAGGCTAATGGGGCGGTAGTTCCTGGGGTCCGTCATGGCTCCCCCTTTGTGGAGTGGAATAACCTTCGCAGTGTGCCATTCAGTGGGCACAAAGCCTGAGGTGAGGCTATGATTGAACATGGTATTTAGGTGGGGTGCCAGTTCGTTCTGTAGTTCATGTAGAATGCAGCCTGGGATATTGTCAGGTCCCATGGATGCTGTGTTCTTGGCTTTGGGGAGTGTGTTTTTTACCTGTGCAGCCGTGATTACAGGAACTTTGCATTCTTCTGGTATAAGGATGGGCCCTCTAGGGGGTGAGAGGGGGTTAAAGTTAGCACTGAACCTATCTGCCAGGATGTTGGCAATATCAGTTGGTTCTGTATATTTAGTGCCATTGGGCTGTAACTCAGAGCAGATCTGAGTGTTGCCATTGAGATTCTTGACATAGCTATAGAATGCTTTGTGGTTGTCTTTAGAGTCAGTGCAATTTTGTTTTCTTAATTAGCTTTGGAGGATTTTACGAGGGATCTCAGCTTCTTACTGAAGCTGACCAAGGAGCTCCTCCAGTCATGATTTTACTCTTTTTTGCAACAGTTTCTTTCTTCTGTTGTAGAGTTTCTTTATGGCAGAGAACCACCAGATTGGCTTCCTTTTTTTGGAGGATAGCATCTTGGTTCTGTTAAGGATAGCACGATCCATGCACTCGTGTAAGTGCTTATAAAGTGCATTTATGTAGGATTCAGCATTCGTACCTCTATTGTCCGTCTGCATGGGTGTCATGAAGTTTGCCAGTTCTGTCTTAAGAGGGGTGAAGTTGGCTTTGGAGAAGTTCTTTTACGGTAATTTTCTTAATGCGGGGTGGGAGCGGGATGTGGGATGTCTTGGGTGATTAGCTTGTGGTCGGATCTGACCAATGAGGGATTGACCTCTGGTGTGGAACACCGGTTGCCCATGTTGGTAATGACCAGGTCTAGGATATTGCTGCCCCTGGTGGGGGTGTGAATAAGTTGATCCAAGGCATTGGAATTTATGAATTCCAGAAAACGTTGAGCAAAAGAGTTGGTACATGAATAGTTTTCCAGTTAATGGTGGGGTAGTTGAAATCGCCCTTTATTAGGGTTTTGGGTTGTACCCTAATATTTTCCAGTGTATCAAGAAATGAGGAGTGGGAATCTTGGGGCATGGTGGGGGATCTGTAGCAAGTTAGAATTTGGATTGCGGTCTTGCCCAGAGTTAGTTGCACTTGGACAATCTCGGATGCATTATGCTGAGCAACTAGCCTGGAGGTGTGGATATCCTTAATAAATATGGACACACCTCTGCCTTTAGTTCTTTGGTCCGGGTTAGGTGGCCAAAAGGTGTGGTATGAATTATAGCCTGGTAATGCAGGGGTGCTCTCTGGAGCTTTGAACCAGGTCTCTGTCACTGCACAGATGTTGATGTTCTCCATTTTAAGAAGTGCCTCGAGTGAGTGCATTTTGAGGTTTAGACTTCTAGCATTGAGTAACATTATCCTCAGATTTTGCTTGCTTGTACCTGTTATGGGGGTGAATTTGTCATTTGAACATTGCCTAAAAAAGGCACTATAGGGATGGCAAGAGCCTTAGCCAGTATCCGGAATCCCAAGGGTAACAGGTGCAGGCCATCTCTGGCAAAGCATCGTGGTCTGTCAATCATGTCATCCCAGGCAGACAAATACTGGATTACCTTAGAATGACACCAGAAGATTAACCAATTGTTGAAGTCAATCATTTTGTCCTTGTACTGTGGTATAATTCTGGGTGATGGCAGGATGATACTGAGGGCTAGGGTCATACCTGCCTGGGCTACAAGATCGGAGAGCTCCTCCATGTCTCTTTTCATGTAGTCCAGAGAGGTACATCTCAGGTCATTCACACCAATATGGACAATGATAGAATGATATTTGTACTTGTACGAGTGACCTGAGTATGTGCATTATGTGGCGGATCCTGGCACCCAACAGGCAGCTGACAGTGATTTTCTCCTTGTTTAGCCTGGTGAGTGGAACATCAGTGTGCCTGACTATAGAGTCACCTATGACTAGAGTGTTGGGTACGTTGTTATACCTTATGGGCTGTGGTTGAGTGGCACGCTAAGATTGAGGGCTATGTGCCATTTGGGTTGTGTTGGGGGGTGGAGTTGCTTGCGTTTCTGCTTTGGGGGTCACTGTTGCATGGGCAGGTTTTTATTGAGAGCCTCTGTGAATGTAGGTGTGTGTTTTACATTTCTATGTGTGTGTTTTGGTGGTGTAGATTTTGAGGAACTATGTAATGAGTTTGGTTTGGTGCAAGTGTTTACCTTCTCCTCTTGACTGTCTATTCCAGTCTTGGGTCTAGAGAGCTTTGCTTCCAGTATAGCTATATAAGTGCATCTCTCACAGGTTGTAGTGTTGGGGAGTAGGAGGAGAGGGTTCTCTGTGTACATGAGGCAATTGCTGCATTGCCACAAGATGTCCAGATTCATCAGGTAGACAGGAGAAAACACCAGGAGCTGACCCTTAGACTTGCCTGGATAGATGCTTATTTATTAAGTACTAAAAACTGCTTTCCTCTAGACATGTGGGGAAAGTTGAGTGCTGTAGCAATTTGTAGCTTAGTTAGTACTTACAATGAGTTCTGAAAAAGTGCTGAGCTCAAAGAAACAGATTTGAGTGCTGAAACTAAATAACTGGCTAGTTTTAAGAAACAAAGTTAAGCTAAAAGGTGTCTCTCCAACACAGAAATGTTTGGGGGCTCAGAAGCTTACAAATAGTCATGGATACAGCAAATATGTATGTGGACTAGAGTACTTACAGGAAAGAAAGGAAACAAACTTAGAAATTTTTTTCTTCCCAAATGCTCTCTTTGTACACAGTGCGAGTGCCTGAAATCAGAATATGACCTCACTGCACTCAGTTGATTGAGCAAATGAGATGGGCACAGAAGGGGTATCCAAATACAAGTTTACAAGAGGGGCGTCCAATTTCAAAGCCACCAAGATTAACACCAAAACAGGAACAGGGGTGGGTGGGGGGGGGACTGCAGAGACAGAGAGCCACAATTTTCAGTTCAATTAATATTCAGTAAGAAACAAGAATACAAAATGCAGTACTATTTGAAAAAAGTGCAGATAAAACTGTATTTAAATTCACGTATACGTCCAGTTGATTGCAATCAGATCTTAGCCGGTCAAAGCTCAAGTATTTAGCAGAACAAAAACAAAAAGTACCATGTATATAAGGCAAGACAGCCCCTCAGCTGAAGCACAGACAATCAAAGTGAAACTACCCCACTGCTATCAATGGCTACACTTCTAACAAGAACTCTATAGAAAAACAAGCTCTCTGTAGAGACAGAGAGCCAGAATATTCAGTTCAATTAATATTCAGTAAGAAACAAAAACACAAAATGCAGTACTACATGAAAAAGTGCAGATAAAAGTGTACTTAAATTCAGTTATTCATCCAGTTTATTGCAGGCACATCTTAGCTGACCAAAGCTCAAGTATTTAGCAGAACAAAAACATAATGTACAACTTATATAAGGCAGGACAGCCCCTTAGCTGAAGCACAGACTATCAAAGTGAAACTATCCCTCCACTGCTATCAATGGCTACACTTTTAACAACATCTCTGCAGAAAGACAAGCTCTCTGTACAGACAGAGAGCCACAATTTTCAATTCAATTAATACTCAGTAAGAAACAAAAACACAAAATGCAATACAATATGAAAAAAAAGTGCAAATAAAAGTGTACTTAAATTCACTTATATGTCCAGTTGATTGCAGGCAGATCTTAGCCAGCCAAAGCTCAAGTATTTAGCAGAACAAAAAAAAATGTACCACTTATTATATAAGGCAGGACAGTCCCTCAGATGAAGCACAGACTATCAAAGTTAAACTACCCCCACTGCTATCAATGGCTACACTTCTAACAAGATCTCTATAGAAACACAAGCTCTCAGTAGAGACAGAGAGCCAAAATTTTCAGCTCAATTAATACACAGTAAGAAACAAAAACACAAAATGCAGTACTATATGAAAAAGTGCATATAAAAGTGTACTTAAATTCACTTATATGTCCAGTTAATTGCAGGCAGATCTTAGCCGGCCAAAGCTCAAGTATTTAGCAGGACAGAAACAAAATGTACCAATTATATAAGGCAGGAAAGCTCCCCAGATGAAGCACAGACTATAAAAGTGAAACTACCCCCAACTGATATCAATGGCTACACTTCTAACAAAATCTCTGTACAAACACAAGCTCTCTGTATAGACAGAGAGCCAAAATTTTCAGTTCAATTAATATTCAGTAAGAAACAAAAAATGCAAAATGCAGTACTATATGAAAAAAGTGCATATAAAAGTGTACTTAAATTCACTTATACATCCAGTTAATTGCAGGCAGATCTTAGCCAGCCAAAATAAGGCAGGACAGCCCCTCAGCTGAAGCACAGACTATCAAAGTGAAACTACCCCCCACTGCTATCAATGGCTACACTTTTAACAAGATCTCTGCAGGAACACACGCTCTCTGTAGAGACAGAGAGCCACAATTTTCAGTTCAATTATTATTCAGTAAGAAATAAAAACACAAAATGCAGTACAATATGAAAAAAGTGCAGATAAAAGTGTACTTAAATTCACTTATACATCGAGTTGATTGCAGTCAGATCTTAGCCGGCCAAAGCTTAAGTATTTAGCAGAACAAAAACAAAATGTACCACTTATATAAGGCAGGAGGATAACCACCCAGCTGAAGCACAGACTATCAAAGTGAAACTACACCCCACTGCTATCAATGGATACACTTCTAACAAGATCTCTGTAGAAACACAATATCTCTGTAAAGACAGAGAGCCACAATGTAGTCAATTAATATTCAGTATGAAACAAAAACACAAAATGCAGTACTATATGAAAACAGTGCAGATAAAAGTGTACTTAAATTCACTTATTTGTCCAGTTGGTGGCATTCAGATTTTAGCCGGCCAAAGCTTAAGTATTTAGCAGAATAAAAACAAAATGTACAACTTACATAACGCAGGACAGACCCTCAGCTAAAGCACAGGCTATCAAAGTGAAACTACCACCCACTGCTATCAAAGGCTACACTTCTAATAAGATCTCTGTAGAAACACAATCTCCCTGTAGAGACAGAGAGCCAAAATTTTCAGTCAATTAATATTCAGTAAGAAACAAGAACACAAAATGTAGTACTTTATGAAAAAGTGCATATAAAAGTGTACTTAAATTCACTTATACATCCAGTTAATTACAGGCAGATCTTAGCCGGCCAAAGCTCAAGTATTTATCAGAACAGAAAAAATGTACCACTTACATAAGGCAGGACAGCCCCTCAGCTGAAGCACAGACTATCAAAGTGAAACTACCCCCCACTGCTATCAATGGCTTTACGTTTAACAACGTCTCTGCAGAAAAACAAGCTCTCTGTACAGACAGAGAGCCACAATTTTCAGTTCAATTAATATTCAGTAAGAAACTAAACACAAAATGCAGTACAATATGAAAAAAAGTGCAAATAAAAGTGTACTTAAATTCACTTATACATCCAGTTGATTGCAGGCAGATTTTAACAGGCCAAAGCTCAAGTATTTATCAGAACAGAAAAAATGTACCACTTAGATAAGGCAGGACAGCCCCTCAGCTGAAGCACAGACTATCAAAGTGAAACTACTCCCCACTGCTATCAATGGCTACACTTCTAACAAGATCTTTGTAGAAACACAAGTTCTCTGTAGAGACAGAGAGCCACAATTTTCAGTTCAATTAATATTCAGTAAAAACAAAAACACAAAATGCAGTACTATATAAGAAAATTGCAGATAAAAGTGTACTTAAATTCAGTTATACATCGAGTTGATTGCAGGCATATTTTAGCTAGCCAAAGCTTAAGTATTTAGCAGAACAAAAACAAAATGTACAACTTATGTAAGGCATGACAGCCCCCCAGCTGAAGCACAGACTATCAAAGTGAAACTACACACCACTGTTATCAATGGCTACACTTCTAACAAGATCTCTGTAGAAACACAAGCTCTCTATAGAGATAGAGATCTTCAATTTTCAGTTCAATTAATATTCAGTAAGAAACAAAAACACAAAATGCAGTACTATATGAAAAATGTGCAGACAAAAGTGTACTTAAATTCACTTATACATCCAGTTGATTGCAGCAAGTCTTAGCCAGCGAAAGCTCAAGTATTTAGCAGAACAAAAAAAATGCAGCACTTACATATGGCAGGGCAGCCCCTCAGCTGAAAGACAGACTATCAAACTGAAACTAGCCCCGCCACTGCTATCAATGGCTACACCTCTAACAAGATCTCTTTAGCAACACAAGCTCTCTGTCGAGACAGAGACCCACAATTTGCAGTTCAATAGATATTCAGTAATAAAAAAAACACAAAATGCAGTACTATATGAACAAAGTGCAGATAAAAGTGTACTTAAGATCACCTATACCTTCAGTTGTTGCAGGTAGATCATAGCCGGTGAAAGCACAAGTATTCAGCAGAACAAAAACAAAATGTACCCCTTATATAAGGCAGGGCAGCCCCTCAGCTGAAGCACAGACTATCAAAGTGAAACTACCCTCCCACTGCTATCAATGCCTATACCTCTAACAAGATCTCTGTAGAAACACAAGCTCTCTGTAGAGACAGAGACCCACAATTTTCAGTTCAATTAATATTCAGTAAGAAACAAAAACACAAAATGTAGTAATATATGAAAAAAGTGCAGATAAAAGTGTACTTAAGTTAACTTATATGTCCAATAAGGTAAATAGCAGCTCCCAACAGAGCAAACACCTCGCAAGTAGTAACGAAAATTGAAAAACAAGTAATAAATAAAAAACCTGAGAAGTGACCACGGAACCAACTTAGCACCAGATTATTCAGGCATTGTTCAAGGTAGTATAATCCAACAGAAAATGCTGAATAAAATGTCAACGATAATCTTAAAATGGAATATTTTATTTTAATGCAGCATGCTGAAGCTAAGCACTTTCACTGAGGCTTTGTCAGACCGTTAAAATTCAAACAGCAATCAATTAAAAGGTTATATATATAAACTGGTCACATGCAGAATCAGCTGATATAAACACTTAGAGATTTAAAGTGACAACCTGACCTTCATTTTAAAATTTCACTGTTTACAGAACTTTTCTTCCTCCTTAGTGCATCAGAGTATCAGCCGCAACATTTATTTATTTATTTATTTCCAGTTTGATAACCGGGGAAGTCCACTGGGCCCGAAAGCCCATTTTCAGTGGAGGCCCGGGGAGAAAAGCTCCATAATAATAATACATTATACACATAACACTCTGTGTTATAGCAGGATAACACCTTTAACAATTTCAAAAACATAGTACATTTGGCAGTATACATAAGAAATTAATATTTTTTATGTGACTGTATTGTTAGCATAGAAGAGAGAGATAAAAAAGAAATTATACATAGATCTTGAATGCAAGAGAAGTAAAACAGAGGAGAAGTGAAGGAGATGCAAAGAATTTAAAGGAGAAGAGATGCCAGGAGGAAGATAAAAAAAAAGAACAGTTAGACTAAGATACATTTTAGGTTAGAGTCTAAAAGTGCATCTTATGAAAAAGGCAAAAGATACATTTGTGAGACTAGACATGCATGTAGGCAGTGGGGAGGAGAAGATATAAAAGGAATAAATAAGAGTTTAAGCAGGGGAAAGAGAGGAGATAAAGAAGTAGAGGGAGGGGAGCTGAGGAGAGAGTTTGAAGAAGAGGGACCAGAGGGGGGAAATTGGAACTGAGATATATTAAGATCTAGGTAGGAAGTATACAATTACATTTCCAGTTTTGGAAGAGGTGAGAATGGAGAAGAGATTTGAATTTTTCATAGCTTGTAGTGACTCTTAGAATGGAAGGAAGCAAGTTCCATTTTTTTTGCTGTAGTATAACATGCAATTCAAAACACCACTGACTCTATACAGAACACGAAATTAGTTTGTGTAGAGTGAATTGCAAAACTTATAAATACATTCTGTTTCTTTGAACTGTGTTCGCTACTACAAATGCATTTATAAAAATAAATTGTCAGCGACCCTTCTCTGCATTCTGTAAGAATTCCATGGAGAACGCTGATCGTGACTTAGAAATGTTACAAGTAAACTAAAACATTTATGATAAAACATTTTTAAGAGTTTTCTATTATACTAAAATTATTAATGACAAACAAATTGGACACTTCGCTCGATGATACCGGGCGAAAACCATACGTCACTAATAAAGTAAAATACTATATTATTAATCATACTTATTCACTTATTCTTCATAACTACACAGGACAAGCAGCTAAAAATACACTCTCTGTCTGCTTGTTACTGTGAAAATAATGACTGGATGTAGCGCTATATTATAAATTGCGCTTACTCACCTATTGCGAAGTGAGTATTCCAGTTTATAAGTGCCCGATAAAATACTGAACCTATAAATAGGTTCTGTATAGTCATTACTGCCAAACTATACAATAGAATATAAACTCACAATAAAACTTTTCATTGCATTCTATGGAAACATCAATTATAACATCTGACTACTCTGGACCAACTAAAATGGTTGTAATAAAACAGTTATTCAAAGAAGGTTTTTCATTGTAATCCACCTTCTTAAATGCCAAACATTCAAACTTAAACACACGAAACAAAACCACGTTCCAACAAATCAAAAAAATGCCATGGTCTATTGAACTACTGAATGTTATATACTATAATATGCAGTGCTACATGTAAATCGGTAAACATTATAAAATGAAGCACTGTGCTTGGTGGTACTCGGCGGGTATCATGTACCAAACACAGAAAGTCACAATGTTCAGTTCAATTAATATTCAGTAAGAAACAAAAACACAAAATGCAGTACTATATGAAAAAGTGCAGACAAAAGTGTATTTAAGTTCCCTTATACATCCTGTTGCTCAAGTATTTAGCAGAACAAAGACATAATGTACAACTTATATAAAGCAGGACAGCCCCTCAGCTGAAGCACAGACTATCAAAGTTAAACTAGCCCCACTGCTATCAATGGCTAGACTTCTAACAAGATCTCTGTAGAAACACACGCTCTCTGTAGAGACAGAGAGCCACCATTTTCAGTTCAATTAATATTCAGTAAGAAACAAAAACACAAAATGCAGTACTATATGAAAAAAGTGCAGATAAAAGTGTGCTTAAATTCACTTATATGTCCTGTTGATTGCAAGCAGATCTTAGCCGGACAAAGCTCAGTATTAATGTCATTAACTCTGCTTTGTCCAGCTGTGGCTCCTACCTTTTTTTTCAATGATACTGTCAGCAACCTTTATAACATAGCTGGTCTCAAAACCCTCTTGTGGACCTTCCTTGTCACTCTTAATTGTACTCGTCTGTCACAAATCACTCCTGACACTCCTCTCCACTGCCTGCATCCTGCCTGTATTCTCTTCTTCACCTCTCCCCCACACTCCACATTACTGTGAACTGTTGTTCCCAAGTATTTAAACTGATTCACCTTTGCGAAATGTACTCCCTGCATCCTCACTATTCTTCTACTCCCCCCAGTCACAGAGATATATTCAGTCTTAGTCCTGCTGACCATCATTCCCCCCTCTCTAGACCATTACTCCACCTCTCCAGGGTCTCCTCAACGTGTTCCCTACTCCCACTACAGACCACAATGTCATCTGCAAACAGCACAGTCAACAGAGACAGGTCTATATCAGTTCATCAAAATGGATGAATTTCGAACACCGTATGTTCGAACTTCTAACCACAAAGTACAAAAACATTGAAGTCTTAGAACAGTGATTTTTTTTTTTCCCCAGGGAAAAAAAACGCTGTTCCAAGAAACACACGCGCACAATACAAGCACACCAAAGAAACAGCAATCCACACACAAACACTTAAAATCCTACATCTAACCCTACACTAAACTGTACATACACTACTATCTATTCAGTTACCTTAACCCAAACCCTAACCCTAAGGTCCGTCACTATTGCACACTCACCTGACCTGCGCCCTAACCCTAAAGTCTGTCTCTATCTCACACCCACCTCGCCCACGCCCTAACCCTAACTCACCTAACCCGTGCCCTAACCCTAAGGTCCACACAATCGCACATTTACCTGAACCCGACCCATAACTTCCCACCACAGTCCTGATAATCGCGAAGCCACAGAAACGGCCCACCAAATTCTTTCCTTGGGAAAGAATTTGGTGTTCCGCGGCTTCGTGATAATCAGCGTTCGAACTTCACAGTTCAAACATCTGGTGTTCGATCATCAGTTGTTTCAGCGGACTGATATTGACCCAACAGAGACCCCTGTCTAATCATGTCTGTCAACCTGTCCATCATTACTACAAATATGAAAGGACTTAAAGCTGATCCCTGATGTACTCCCACATCCACCTTAAATGAACCTGTCACTCCCAATGCAGAACTCATCAATGCCACACTAGCATTTTACATATCCTGTGGCATTCTTACGGATTCCTCCGCCACTCCTGACCGCCCCATATAATACCACAACTCCTCTCTAGGCATCCTGTCATATGCTGTCTCTATGTCCTCAAAGACACAACGCAGCTACTTCTGACCTTCTCTGTATGTCCACTGCATCTGTACTGATCTTTCCTGGCATGGAACCATACTGCATATCAGTAATCCTCACCACCCTTCTTAACCTAGATTCCACCACCCTTTACCATTACCTCATGCTGTGACTGATCAATGATATCCCTCTGTAGTTACTACAGCTCTGCACACCACCATTATTTTCATAAGCAGCACCAAAACACATTTTCTCCACTCCTCATACATCCTCTCACTTTCTAAGATTACAGTAAACAATCCAGTTGAAAAGACCACTGCCATTTCTCCAAAACACCTCTATGCATCCACAGGTATTTCATCTGGACCAACAGCCTTTCCATTCTTAAACCTCTTCATAGCTATCCTTACTTCCTCCTTGATAATCTGTTGCACTTCCTGATTCACTATACCCACATCATCCAACCTCATCTCTCTCTCTCTCTCTCTCTCTCTCTCTCTCATTCTCCTCATGCAACAGCCCATTAAAGTACTGTTTCCATCTGCTGTACACTATCTCCTCACTTGTGAGCATGTTTCTCCATCATCCTTTAACACCCTTATTTGCTGCACATCCTTCCTAGCTATGTGCCTCTGTCTAGCCATTTGGTACAGGTCCTATTCTCTATCCCTGATGTCCAGCATTACATACAACCATTCAGACGCCCCACCTTTAGCCTTTGTCACCACTCTCTTTGACATGCACCCCATCCCCTTATACTCCTGTCTACTTTCTTCATCTGTCTGACAATCCCACTTCTCCTTTGACAACCTCTTTCTCTGTATACTCCCCTGTACTTACTCATTACACCAACACGTCTCCTTGTCTTCCTTCCTCTGTCCAGATGTCATACCAAGCTCCGTTCTACTCATCTCCCTTACTAGCTCGGATATATTTAACCAAATATGTTGGTAACTCTTCACTGCCACCCACTACCTGTCGTAACTCTTCCCTGAACTCAACCTCACAATTACCCTTTGTCAGTACCACAATTTGACCCATGGTGGTGCCCTCACACTCCTCCCCCTCTTCTTGATCACCAACAACATCCCACAGGCCAACATTCCATGCTGCCTAACTACACTTTCCCCTGTCACCAGTGTACAGTTTCCAATCCCCTTCAAACAGGCCCACATGCATAGGGGATAATCCCCCTGTGTGCATCTTTCTCCACTCTTGTATGTCACTCTATGCCCCTTGCTCTTGTAAACATATGTATTCACCACAGCCATGTCCAACCTCTTTTACAAACTCCAACATCATCTCACCTTCTGCATTCCTTTGCTTTAAAACAATACCTGCCCATCACTTCTGCATCCCCTCTGTCCCCTTCACCAACTTGCCCAATGAAATCTACTCCAGTCACCACTCTGTCACCCTTGGGTAAAGTCATCACTACTTCATCCAACCAGTCCAAAGTATGTCACTCTTATCCCTCACACATGGAACTAGTGGAGCATATGCACTAACCACTGTCATCCCTACACCATTAATTCCCAGCCACATAAACCTTTCTCTACCCAACACTCCTATCACTGCCAAACACACTCTTGGCATAATACTCCATTAAGTTAACACCTACACCATTTCCCCTCACATACATACTATGTTAGGACTATTTGTACCCGAGTATGATGCACACAGACATAACCCCCTTCCACCTGGTCTGTGGCACACACAATATATCCACCTATCATCTATCCCTCATATCAACTAGCTCAGTACCAATACCAGCCATACATGCAACAGTAAATGTTCCTAGCACTCACTACCACACTCCTAGCCTTTCCCCTCTCTGCCTGCCATAGGAGTATTGCACATCCTTTAGGGTATGACTGTGAATGCAAAGGCTTCCCAACTATCAAATGACGTATGTGTGTTACAGCAATATGAAGACAGTGTCACTAATGTTGGCCCATAGCCCACCATGTATGTACAGCGTCCTCCAGATGTCCTGCCTACCAGGTTGACAGGAATTACTGAGCAACAAAAGTGTTATGACAGTGTGCCATACTGACATAGAACAGAAATGTATAGCATTTATTACCTGTGCAGATGTATGCATGTATGGGTAGATGTACCTGGCTGACTCATAACACCTGACATGGGATGCAAAACATCACGTAACTGAGCTGTGCATGTAGTACACGTGTGTAATCTTACTGTCTGTGCATCCAGCAGAGTTACACTTCTACAGCTAATGGTTGTTGCAATGCCCTGACACAGGCATCGGTACTAGCATAAGTAGGAGTATCATGTAGACATTTTAGAGTTGTCCAACTGTGTTATGACCTTGTGTCCATGCCTACTACAAGCAGTTATATGACCATCAACATAGCTGTATGGCCTCAGCAATACTTTACTTGTACAACCTGTCTCCACCAAAGTAGAGTAAGCCCCTTTTCTGGACAGCAGTAATGCACAAAGCACATAATGGGATCCTATATTGGCTGTACAGGGAAAAGTAGGAGCAGAGACCAACTGGCCAGCATGTCATCCTTTGTCTGAATGACCATAGTAGGTCACAGGTGGATTACTGTAAGGCTGACTATGAGTACAAATCAGACACATCCACTGAGGGCAATCAGAAGCCCTCTTTACATATGTCTGCGGTCTCAGAGGCAACAACCCAAACCCATCCTGTAATGTAGGTCAATCACAGCACATTACACATATAGCTACAGCCAACCTGCTGCAGACATGTTTAAGCCAAATATCACCTCCGTGCCTCAACATCAGTATAGGTGGATATGCACACCACAAGCACCCATACCTCATCATCATGGATCAGGTGCAAACTCCCTACTTAAATGTCAAAATAAGTCCACTTGAGGACTGATAATATTCCTGTCTGCATCTTGCAAGAACCTAGACATATGCTTCCAGCTCCGTCACACACTGTATGCAAACCAATCCTGAGCAGCATTGACATCCCTTCTGCAAGGAACATGGACACTGCCACTACTCTACACAAAGGTGAATGGTTGATTATGACATATACTGGGGGAATATGATACAACAGGACCAGGAGTACAATGCATGGGCATACAATGATGCTGGGTATGGGGTATGATGTGTTTCTATGTAGTGGCTAGTAATACTCATTAGTCATGTGCTGTCTCTGTAAAGAACTCCGGGCAATGTCTGTGGTCCTGTGATGTGTTTCCCTGTTTATGTCTTCCAGGTATCATGCAACGCCAGCCACCCTATTCAGAACTGGAAACTGCAGCCATAACTGAGGTCATCCTGCAGAATTATGACATCCTCTTCCTTCGGGATCACCAACATCAGCAGGAGAGGAGTGCCGTATGGGATGATATAATCCAAAGAGTCAACAACTTGGGCCACCATGGACGCATGTCTGATCAGATCAGGCACAAAGCAACTGACCTGATTAGGTGTGCTCAGCAAAGGGCTGCTACCATAGTGAGGGACTGTGCTGCTACCAGTGGGGGACCAGCCAGACAGGCCCCACTTACAGCAACAGAGGAGCTCCTGGCCAACCTTGTGGTAGCCCGCACTTGACCATCTACACAGGAAATATCAGTCGTGGACATGGGTGGCACCCAGGCAACAGGTGAGGAGCGTCCAGAAATCATGCACATCTATATACTGAGGTACAAGAGTCTTTAGATGCATATGTCAGTGCAAAATAGAATAGTGGGTGGGGTTTAGTAATGCACACAAGTGCACATCTATGGTGAAGGACAGCAAATTGTGTAATATCATAGTTTATACTGTACTTATGCATAAATGTAGTATTATTTTGGACCAATGCCTATTGTGAATCTGCTGACAATACCTCTCCCTCCCTATTACCTAGGTCCCTCTCATATACACAAGGTACAGCAGCCTGAATCTGGTGGGTATTAGATTTTATTATTGTGGCTCACCACTTCCTTAGGCATGTTAAGGTCATGCATGTGACCATGCACGCAACTGTTACACTCAGCAGCCATTTGCCAATATCTGCATGATCACTTGTGGTAGGGTTCTCTGCATAATATCACAGTGGATATCACAGGGGTCTATTTGCATGAGATGTCACATATCTGTAGCATACCTCACAAACCTGTCATTGCAGGACATCTGGATAAAGATTGCCAAAATGCAGGGATAAAGGGCAAAGAGTGGGGACATATTGTATACATTAGTGTTATACAGTGCATATAAAAGGTGTACACACCTGTTAAAATGCCAGGTATTTGTGATATATGATAATGTGAGCACAATACACAACACCAAATCCATCCAGTCTTTCATGGGACATCTAATCTGTACAATGCAATTGTGAAAAAAAAAAGAAATCAGTTAGAGGAACAAATATGTGACATGAAAATTGTCCAAGAAGCTAGATGCATATGTGTGCACAGGGTAAAGCTCATACTGTGGTTTAGCAGTGTTTGATAAAACCACAGCAGTACATCATATTGGATACACACCTGCCATCAATTATGGACCTTGGATACACACCTGCCATCAATTATGGACCCCTGGATTAACTGCTCATATAACAAGAACATCCTAACATAGACCCACAGTTGCCTGCTACAGCAAAATCAGTGGTTCACGTACAGCTTAACATGCTGCAAAGGGATCACATTTTAGAAAGGTATCAGCCTGGAGAAAGCTACAGAAACATACCCACAGCATTGCATATGCCATGGAACACAGTGCAGATACTCATGTAAAGGTGTACCACATATGCTGCAACAGTGACATTGTGAATAAGTGGACATCCCTACATATATGTAGAGGATACAATACCAGCAATGTCCAGCGAGGCTGCCAGGAGCTATACAGCAGCAGCAAAGGAGTGCAGACATCTCTGGCAAGTACTGGCTGTGTGCTACATGTGACAACAATCTTCTATGGTCTTCACATATCTTGCCTATAGGATGTATTTGGAAAATGGCAGCTGTTCCTCACAGCAAACAACATCCAGCCCTGGATAATGTCTGGACAACATTACATCAGCATTTCAAAAAGCATGTGTGGAAATGTGTCAAGTTGTTATGAGATCAAGGTTAAACTCTTTTTGTCCACAAATCAGTTATGTTAGTTTGGCCTAATAACAGCACTGCACATCAGCAGAACAACACTACCTACACAGTGAAGTAGGGTGATGGCAATGTCCTGCTTTGGGTTTGCTGTTTACAAGCTTGAACTGGGGTTGTAGCTGATTTGGAGTGTATCATGAAGG
Source organism: Protopterus annectens (assembly GCF_019279795.1). Lineage (NCBI taxonomy): Eukaryota > Metazoa > Chordata > Ceratodontiformes > Protopteridae > Protopterus > Protopterus annectens. Next base: position 428,848,021 of record NC_056744.1, on the reverse strand, counting down.
GGTTCAAACACCGGTCCCTTGTGGCTATACTCCTTCTGGTGTCTGCCACATAGCTGTGACTGGGGAAGAATTCCAACATTATACACAACAATGGTCCACACCTTACCTGCAACTGAACAAAAGGATGACTTCACAAGAACACAATCAGCAGTCTGTAGTGGCCAATCCTAAGTCCACATCTGAACACCCCTACAATACCAGGCAACAACTCTTACCACACTTTTTGGCTACCAAACCAGGATCGAAACACTAAAGGTGGAGGAGGGTACATATTTACCAAGGATATTCACACCACCAGGTTAGTTGCCCAACACAATACGTCTGAAATTCTCCAGGTGCAACTAACACTAGGTAAGACTGCAATCCAAATTGTAGCTTGCTACAGATCCCCCACCATGCCCCAAGATTCTCACTACACCTTTCTAAACATACTGGAAAATATTAATATACAACCAAACACCCGAATACTGGGTGATTTCAACTACCCTGCCATTAACTGGGAAAACTACTCATGCACTAACACCTTTGCCCAATGGTTTTTGGAATTCATAAATTCCAATGCCCTGGATCAACTAATCCATAGTCCCACCAGGGGCTCCAATATCCTAGACCTGGTCATTACCAACATGGGAATTCGATGCTCCACACCTATGGTCACCCCCTCGTTGGTCAGATCAGACCATAAGCTAATCACCCTTAACATCCACAGCCCACCCCACCCCCCAGTAAGGACACCTCCATAAAAAACTTCTCCAAGGCCAACTTCATGCTACTCAAGTCAGAAGTTACAAACTTCATGACACCCATGCAGATGGGAACTGAAAGTTCAACTGCTGAGTCCTACACTAAGGCACTGTACGAGCACATCCACTCATGCATGAATTGTACCATCCCAAACAGAACCAAGATGCTCTCCTCCAAAAAAAAGGAAGCCAATCTGATGGTCCCCTGCCATAAACAAACTTTACAACAAAAGGAAAAAACTGTTGCAGAAAAGAGGAAAATCCCAGGATGCAAAAAAACTCCCTTACCAGCCTCCGTAAGAAGCTGAGATCCCTCATAAAATCCTACAAAGCTAGTTATGAAAATAAAATTGCCAAAGATTCCAAAGACAACCACAAGGCATTCTATAACTATGTCAAGAATCTAAATGGCAATGCTCAGATCTGCTCTGAGCTACAACACAATGGCATTAAATATACTGATCTCAAGGATATTGCCAATATCCTGGCAGATCGATTCAGTGCCAACTTCACCCCCCTCTCACCCCCTAAATGGCCCATCTCAATACTGGAAGATTGCCAAATTCCATTAATAAAGTCCACAAAGGTAAAAAAAGCACTCTCCAAAGCTAAGAATACAGCATCCATGGGACCAGATGACATCCCAGGCTGTGTACTACATGAACTACAAAATGAACTGGCACCTCACCTAAGTGTCATGTTTAATCATACCCTCACCTTAGGCTTCGTGCCCACTGAGTGGCGCACAGCTACAGTTATCCCACTCCACAAGGGGGGATCCACCTTGGATCCCAGGAACTATCGCCCCATCAGTCTGACAAGCCTGATTTGTAAGGCCATGGAACGTATTATCATGGAACTTATAAACAAAGACATTGGCAACCTTAAAACACTGGACCCCATCCAGTTTGGGTTCGTGAAGGGCCGATCTTGTCTCCTGAACCTTATTGACTTCTTCAAATCAGTCTCCAGAGCCGTGGATGAGAGTAAGGCGGTCCACACAGCCTATCTGGACCATGCCAAGGCATTTGACACCATCCCCCACTCTGGAATCATAGATAAACTTATTAAGCTGGGCATTAATCCCTATGTCACTCAATGGGTTGCCAACTGGCTTACTGACATAACCCACACTATAAAAGTAGCTGACTCCAAATCCAGCTCCAGACAAGTGACAAGTGGAGTACCTCAGGGTTTAGTCCTGGGACCTCTCTTGTTTGGCATCTACTTCTCTGAAGTACAGGCTAACACTAAGGGACTATGGCTAACAAAGATCGCAGATGACTGCAAACTGGGAACCATTATTGAATCCCCAAATTATGTGGATACTCTACAAAAGGGCCTTACAGAAACAGATGCTTGGTGCCAGAGCCATGGGCTCAAGCTCAATGCCAAGAAATGTATAGTTATCCCCTTTGGGAAAAAACATGTACCCATGAATTACCACATATGTAGCAGTACACTAAACACCAAAAGTGTGATAAGAGACATAGGGACACAGGTGGACAGTGGTCTTACCTTCAATAACCACATCGCCACAAAAGTCAGGAAATCCTTCTATGTGGCACATCTCATCACTAAGGGCTTTTCATCCAGAAAAAAGGAGGTCATTGTCCCACTGTACTCATCCCTCATCAGACCCATTATAGAATACAATGCCCTATCTGGTATGTACCTCTCAAGACATCTGCAACAACTGAAAAGGCTGCAGAAATACCTCACTAAAAGAATCACAGGCCTAAAGCAGATGATCTATGCTGACCACCTTAAAGAACTCCAGCTATACTCTGTCGCATATCGTCTACTCTGAGGCGATCTCTGCTTAACATACAAGGCCATGTCAAACCCAGAGCTGTTGAACATGCTACACTTAAAGAAATCCAAATCCGTCAGAGCCACATGCTCCAGGGATCTAAATCTTGTCATCACAGTAAACAAAACACACTGGAGGGATAGGTTCCTGACTCAGAGACTCCCCAGACTCTGGAATAGACTGCCCATACATGTCAAGCAGAGCGCTTCTTTGGCCCGCTTCAAAAGGAACCTTGATGATTAGATGGGAGAATGGAAATTCACCCCGGGGATCATGTCAGTCACCCTGCTAGACAGGGATCCAGGGAAATAAATAGTGTGGGAAAAAATAGCCAGGGAATTGTTATGGCTAGGCTTGTATAGGCCCTAGGGCCGATAGCCTAATACCAACCTATGATCCTATGAACCTATGAATACAATACACAGTCTGTGTGGTGACCTGAGGAGCACTGTGCACAGGGGATGGCCTTGCAATCTGACAGATTTGGAGGTGTTTTGCAAGGGAGAGTCTGCAAACATTGCCATGTCAAGATGTGCCATGCTGATACACGCCTTCCCAAGTACACTGAATGCTGTGATGTGATCAACAAGTGCTTTACCAAAGTATCAGGTTCTGGGGTGTGCAACCCCATGCAACCCAGCTATTTTACTGATATCATTTACAATATCTTGCGCCTACCTGATGTGTATGTTCTTCAGTTGGAGTGCACAGGTTATATGTCATATGAAATGGTGAAAATGTTATGGCAATATCACTGGTGCTCTGTCACATAATCCTTGCATGGTAAAAAGGGTTTTTACATTTACTATGTCCACTGTAAGCTTGGGAAGCTGTTTGAGTAAACATCCTTGTTTTCACATACATGTACTGCCAGTTATGACATCTGCAAATCACAGTATGACATTAAGTGAGTCCACCAATCCACTGGTCAAACCAGTAATGTATCAGACAAACATAGGAGGTATGAACAAAAGACAGGAAATATGACCCTCATATCTAGATATTCCTGGAAGCCCTGTTCAGTTGGTAGGTATGTTCTGTAGGTTAAGCCACAGTGCTATGCAGGTGAACAGCAGTAATGTTTACATGGGTGCAGTGTGTTCTAGGTGAAGGCTCACCACCAACTAAAAACAATCACATATCCCAGTGGTATAAATTAGTAGTACCAGTAAGTTGAAAGTTATGCACTGCATGATGTTCAGGGCCTGTCCTGAGTGTGTCTGTTTTGGTCTGAGTATGTGTCATGACTGTCATCTGTTGCCTAAAGTGAGGTCTGTGAAATGCATCTGGGACACCTCACGTGTGTGTGACTGTATGTGTGTGTGTGTGTGTGTGTGTGTGTGTGTGTGTGCATGTGTGCGTGTGTGTGTGTGTGTGTGTGTGTGTGTGTGTGTGTGTGTGTGTGTGTGTGTGTGTGCGTGTGTGAGTGTGTGTGTGATTGAGTGAGTGAGTGGGTGAGTGAGTGTGTGAGTGAGTGCGTGTACCAGCAAAAGTGTGGTGACTATAGCAAGTGAGCGCCCAGGCATTAGCCATAGCCAGAGTGCTGGCAAGGTCCCATACAGGTAGGCAGGCATGGGTGCTTAAAGGAGGATGTCTGCCCATCCAGCCCAAGTTGAAAATGCCAATGTTGCAGTAACCAGGCACATGTTTCAGGCCATAATGGATGCACAGGTATGTAATGAACATAACACCAGACAAGTGCACAGGCTGGTGGAAGAACACCTCCCTGGTGTCCATGGTGATGTGGGTGAATGTATTGCCATCATGCCTGAGGGCAATGAAATTGCGGATAGATGGTGGTTCAGGTTGCAGCACCCCTCCACCGTGGAGTATCTGTGCTCAAACATTTGGTGAAGGGGAGGCAGCAGCCACATGGACGTAGCTCAGCGCCACGATCAGCTGGGGGTCCATATGGCCATACACCATCAGGCTCCCATAGGGGCAGTAACAGCAGCACTGCTGAGGGTGTTGTGCTGTCCATGCCAAAATGCAGCAGGCCATGGGCACGTGGTCCTTGCCAGTCCCAACAGGGACATGGATCCAACAGATATCAGTCACCATCAGGGAACAATACTGTCTCCGGCCTTGTCTCTGGTGGTGCCAGTGATACCCTTAGTAGGTCCAGTTCCCATGTCTGTGGCCAGAGATGGTGAACTGTTCACCCTGCCATGTATGGCCCACACCTGTCCAAAAACATCAGTGTAGGGCAGCCACATGGTGTGACTGTTGCATGCAGACACACACTCACATTACAATCAGAAAAAGGTCACCTCCACACACATACACCACACCTGCACAGGCCATATCATTCCCACACCCCAAACACACACCCATAATGTCCACAGACTGGTGCAGCCTAGGCATCTGGCAAAATCACACAACACCCTGTGCATATAATGAAACTTGTGCCAGATCCCTACCATCCAAACCATTGATGCAGGGACGTGCAAATATGGGTCTGATGCACAGGGTGAACTTGCTAAATTGTAGCTATGTAATGCTGTGTAAGGTGCTGTCATCTGGCATTTGTAAGGGCTACACATCAGAGTGTGTGTACAGTTTCAGCCATGATGCATTAATGCCATTAGTAATGCTGAGTGAATGTGTTCTCACATGCTGTATCTTGTTTGTTTTCTAGGTGTTTGTGTGTCACCAGGATGTGGCCCTGCAGGAAGGTCAAGGGGTATGCAGTGTGGTAACACATCAACCATGTCATAGGCAAGGTACAGCTGTATCTGCACTGATTTCCCATGTCTGTATAACAGTGACTGCATATGCCTCACAGCTTATAGGCCTGAGGGTTGTATATAAGTATATGGTGATTGACATCATAGTATCATAGGTTCATAGGTAGGTAATAGGCTATCGGCCCACGGGCCTAAGTAAGCCTAGTCAACAAGGTTCCCTGGCTTACGCCACCCAAGAAAGTTAATTTCCTGTGTTCCTGTGAAGCAGAGCTACAGAAGTGATCCCCTGGGTGCATTTCCTATTTCCCATCCACTCAACATGATTTTTCTTGAAGAATGCTAATGAGGAACTTTGCTTGACATAGATGAGTAGCTTGTTCCAGAGTGTAGGAAGTCTCTGGGACAGGAATATATCCCTCCAGCATGTCCTGTTTATTGTGGTGACAAGGTTTAGGTCCCAAGAGCATGTAGCTTGGAGGGATTGGGATTTCTTAAGGTGTTGCATGTACAACAGCTCTGGGTTTAACATAGCTTTATATGTTAGGCAGAGATCTCCTTGGAGTAGGTGATACGCTACAGAGTAATGCTGGAGTTTTTTGAGATGGTCAGTGTAGGGCAACTGTTTGAGGCCAGTAATCCACTTTGTGAGGTACTTCTCTGGCCTTTCCAGCTGCTGCAGATGTCTTGTGAGATATATTCCAAAAGGGGCGTTGTACTCTATAATGAGTCTAATGAGTGCTGAGTAGAGGGGAACAATGACTTCTTTTTTCCTGGATGAAAACCCTTTTGTGATGAGGTGTGCCACATAGAAGGATTTCCTGACTACTGTGGCAATGTGATTATCAAAGGAGAGACTACTGTCCACCTGGGTCCCAAGGTCTCTTATACATTCAGCGTTATGTAGTCTGCCATTTATGTGGTAGTTCATGAGTACAGAGTTTTTACCAAAGGGGATGACAATGTACTTTTTGGCATTGAGCTTGAGGCCATGCCTCTGAAATCAGGCATCTGTCTCAATGAGGCCCTTTCTGTAGAATGTCCACATCATTTGGGGACTCGACTATGGCTCCTAGTTTGCAGTCATCTGCAAACTTCATTAGCCAGAGGCCTTCTGTGTTAGCCTGTACTTCAGAGAAGTAGATACCAAACAGGAGAGTTCTCAGGCCTGAACCCTGTAATTCTCCACTTGTCACTGGTTTGAATTCAGATTTGGAGTCTGCAACCTTTATAGTGTGGGTTCTGTCAGTGAGCCAGTTGGCAACCCATCTTGTGACTTAGGGATTTATGTCTAGTTTAGTAAGTTTTGCTATAATTCCAGAATGGGGGATGGTGTCAAAAGCCTTGGCGAGGTCAATATAGGCTGTGTGAACCCCCTTACCCTTGTCTATGGCTTTGGTGACTGCCTCAAAGAAGTCAATCAGGTTCAGAAGGCATGATCTGCCTTTCACAAACCCAAACTGGGTGGGGTCCAGAGTTTGGAGGTTACCAATGTCTTTGTTTATGAGTTCCATGATGATACATTCCATGGCCTTGCAGACCAGCCTCAGCAGGCTAATAGGGCAATAGTTCCCAGGATCAGTAGTGGCTCCCCCTTTGTGGAGTGGGATAACTGTTGCTGTGCTCCATTCAGTGGGCACAAAGCCTGACGTGAGACTATGATTGAACGTGGAGCTTAGGTGGGGAGCCAGTTCATTCTGAAGTTCATGTAAAATTCAGCCTGGGATGTTGTCTGGTCCCATGGATGCTGTGTTTTTGATATTATCTGTTGTAGAGTGGAGAATGGTAAGTGTAGTGGGGTGGACACACCTCCGTTTGCTAATAACCATACCCTCAGGGGATATTCATCAACCAAACACACTGAGATTACTATTCAAACACACACACACACACACACACACACACACACACACACACACACACACACACACACACACATGCACAGGATCCCCATCAAGTTGTGCCACCACAGTGTTATGCAGTTCTGGCTGTTGGCATGGAACTACTAGTGTGAGGAGTGTAACAAGGTACCTGTACGGTGAAGAACATCATGTGTCCTTGTGAGGAATAGCTATGGTGGGTGTAAAGGGCTGCTGTACACATTGATTGGACTACTGAGGGGAGGGTACTGAGATTAGAACCCCTACCTATTTATGTATTGTTTACACATTTATTGCATGCACCACAGAGCTTACAGAGTAGATGTTGTTCCAATGTATTTGTAAGGTGTGGAACATCACCAGACCTTGTAAATTATGGCAATGAGTGATGTAGTGGGTGAGAGATTTCATAAAAAACTTTACCCTACACACACACACACACACACACACACACACACACACACACACACACACACACTTTTACATTTGCCAGAACTGAGGTTTGAACCTCTACCTAACTAGGGTTTTGTACTTTTATGTTATGCAGTTACCACATGAACCCCTGAGCTTACATGGCTCAGGGTTGCCGAAAGGTACTTCTAAGGTGAATGATATCTGCAGGACTACTAAAGTAGGGCACTGTAAAGTGTACCTGGTGTAAATAGGCCCAAAATCTTTAAACTACAAACACATATAGCTAGACATCTATACACACTTGCAAGTACTGGGATTAGAACCCCTGCCTATTTATGTATTGCTACTACAGTGTTACGCATTTACCGCATGTGCCACAGAGCTTTGAAGGTGGATGTGGTCCCAAGGTATTTCTAAGGTTTGGAACATCACCAGCCCATGTAAATTATGGCAATGAGTGATGTAGTGGATGAGAGATTTCATAAAAAACGTTACCCTACATGCACACACTTTTCTTTTGCCAGAACTGGGGTTAGAACCTCTATCTAACTAGGGTTTTGTATTTTTAGGTTACGCAGTTACCACATGCACCACTGAACTTACATGGCTCAGGTTTGCCAAAAGGTACTTCTAAGATGAATGATATTTGCAGGACTGGTAAAGTAGGGCACTGAGAAGTGTACTGGGTGTAAATCGGCTCAAAATCTTTAAGCTACAAACACACACACACACACACACACACACACACACACACACACACACACACACACACACACACACATATATATACTATATATATAGATATATATATTCTACACACACACACACACACACACACATATATATATATATATATATATATATATATATATATATATATATATATATATATATATATATACATACACACACACACACACACACACACACACACACACACACACACACACACACACACACACACACACACACACACACACACACTTTTACATTTGCAAGGACTGAGATTAGAACTACTATCTAACTAGTTGTTTATACTAGAGTGTTACACTATCGCACATGCCCCAGAGCATATAAGGCTCAGGACTGCCAACAGGTACTTCTAAGGTGAATGACATCTGCAGGACTCCTAAAGTAGGGCAATGAGAAGTTTACTGGGTGTAAATGGGGCCAAAATCTTTACGCTGCAAACACGCACACAGTCATATATATATATATATATATATATATATATATATATATATATGTATATATATATACACACACACACACACACACACACACACACACACACACACACACACACACACACACATGCTTTTATATTTACCAGGACTGAGATTAGAACTTCTACCTAAGTAGTTATTTTACCAGAATGTTACACAGTTATCGCATGTGCCACAGAGCTTATAAGGGTCAGGATTGCTGACAGGTACTTCTAAGGTGAATGACATCTACAGGACTGCTAAAGTAGGGCAATGAGAAGTGTACTGGGTATAAATGGAGCCAATATTTTTAAGCTACAAACACACACACACACACACACACACATATAGATAGATATATATATATACATATATATATATATATATATATATATATATATATATATATATATATATATATATATATATATATATACACACACACACAAACACACACTCACCAGGATAGAGATTAGAACTCCTACCTAAGTAGTTATTTATACTACAGTGTTACACAGTTAATGCATGTGCCACAGAGCTTATAAGGGTCAAGACTGCTGAAAGGTACTGTTAAGGGGACTAACATCTGCAGGACTGCTAAAGTAGGGCAATGGGCAGTGTACTGGGTTGAGAAGGCTTGTTATTTCCCACATCTTACAGACACTTCTCTAAGTGTATGATCATGCCCAGTGTGACCTTCTATAGTACATGTGGGACTCCATTCCAGAGATTGTAGTACTCCAGTCCAGGGATTTATGTGCTATATCCATGCTTCTCCACCTGTTAGTGCATGAGATATGGAAACAGCCTATTTATTTAAGGGAACTTTAGGTCATACATAGGTGGTGATTGTGACTATATCTGTTATTAATGTCTGAGGTGTTGGGGTTACAGAGTTTGTTTGGGCAGAGATTTTGTCTGCCATATTTGATGTTTGACATGATAATTTCTTTTTGCAGTACCTCCAGACATACCTCCGCAGATCATCATGGTGATTTACCAGATGAATACAGCCTGGATGATGCACAAACAAATATGGGCCAGCTGCTAGGCATTCTTGCACAATCCAGCCTATTGAGATGTGTGGCTACAGACAACTGACTGCTGATGCTGTGGAAATGGTCAAGCACTTTGGTGATATACTAGGATGTGGGAATATGTGGGAATTTCTGTTCTGGCATGGTTTTGTTACCAGTACATTGTTGGGTAATACAAGTCAGGCAGGATCAGGGTGACAGGTGGACTCCAGGTAGATTTGTCAGGGTAAAATATGTGTTTGTGGGAGGGGCTGGGTCAGGAATATTGGCCTGTAGCTACCAATTGTTTGCATAGTGGTCATGTCAAGAGTCAACCACATTTTGGGACATTGTGTGTCTCACACTGTTTGACCAGACTGGAGATGTGTGTCTGCCTCACATATATGTATACCCACACATCATTTTGCTTGTCTGCCCACATTTTTGAGTCAAGTTGTTTTATGGGATGAGTGATCTGGGAAGGCTTCTCTTGTTCCCCATGGCTGTGGGACAGGTTTCTATGAGTGCAGACAGGTCACCATCTTCCAGGGTTAGGACTCCCTGCAGTGTGTACATTCCCCTGTTTAGACTCCTAGCCATACCTCTCGACTGTAGAGGGTTTCACAGACTGAGCAGATTCATGACTCATATATCTGGTAAGTTACCCATACAGGCGTGGTTTTCAAGCTAGTGTCTTGCAACCCAGTCAGGGTTGAGGTCAGGTATTAGTGACAATACATTTGTAGTTTCAGACTTCATACCCTTCAGACATTCCATGGTAATACAACATTTTTCCACTCGATTAACTTTATGACATTATTAGAGCCGAGTTTCACATGTGTCCTTCTATTTCAACCTTTATCACTCCATTATTTTGGTTTTTCCAGATATCTGGGTCTCTCGGAGTTTGGTAGGCATGCTCCTAGCATTTAGCAGCATGGCCTTTCTCTGCATTTTGTTGAGTATGTTATATTGGTATTATGGACTCCATAACACTAATTAAAAGGGCACTGTGTGTAAGCCATGGGCATTTGCAGAGGCCTGTAGGCCAGTTGTGGCAGATGTAGGCCATCTGTATCAAGGCAGTGCATTCTGATAAGCATATGTTCCCAGGCTACAAGACAGGGGACACCCCTGGGATGGCATCAATAAGTGGACTGAGCATTACTGACACTTGTTTCAGTTTGTATTCAGCCATCACACTGGGTGATAGCTGGATGCTCCTTACAGCTAGGGACATGTTACTACATTTCTATGAGACTGTGGGGGGCAGACCTGCCCACAATATACATTTGCACAGACTGTGCTGCTAGTTGTTTAACATTTTGGTCCCATTTAGCATAGAGGTGTGCCCTATCTTTGAGAATACATGATAACGGTATAGAACAGATTTCAGATTGTTATTGCATACACATGTTTAGATTGTGGGCTTCTTAACTTTCAGAGCCATACTGCCACTGGCAGACCTGCTGCAATATCACTGTGTAAATATCTCTAGGTGGACATTTCATGGCTGTCAGCATTTGAGGCCCTTTGCCAGACATTTCTGTCTGGCTTTCAACAGCTGACCTGCTGGGTGAGGCTGGGAGTGAGTATGGGTCCCCCACTTTGACATCCATGCATGTGAGCTATTACCCCCCAGTTATTTGGCTCATCACAGCTACTGTGCTACTGCAGTGAACCTTTTGTTAACTACAGTGGTACTGCATAGTGTGGGGAAGGCAGTACTGTGCATAAAATCCCTGCTGTCCCATATAGCTGTCAGTTGTCTGCTGCTATCCCATGCAGCCACCCCATTCCCTTGCATGCTTGCATTAATACCATAGATATGCTATCAGAACATTGTACACCATTCCATTATTGTAATGAAACTGACTTACCTTGTGCCTGAGGCAGTTGTGAGGACAGTGCTTGAGGGCTGACTATGTCGGATGCCTGCAGTACACTGCCTATACATGGTAAGGTATAGGTAGTGTGATGTTTGGCATCCATTTTAGTGTCTGTGCGAGTCAGTGAGAGATATCAGTCCCTGGGTCCCTACAGTGTCAGTGTATGTGCTATGCATTGCTTCTTTGCCAAGGCCTGGGCATACTGAGCATGCATCCTTTTGCCTACAGGAGCAGGCTCAGGATGTTCCTCCTCCGAGTCCCTCTGTGCCTATGGTAACCTTGGCAATGGTGGGGGACTGGGTGGCCCTTCCCCATTATGTTCCTGCTGCAGCTGTTTTCACAGGATTATGTTGTGTAGCATGGCACATACTATGAACATGTGTGCACATGTAGCTGGAGCATACTGCAAGGCTCCACCGGATATGTCACGGCAGCGGAACTGTGACTTGAGTATCCCAAACACATGCTCTATAATGATCCTTGTTTGTGTGTGTGCCTCATTATGGCTTTCTTGTGTGGGTGTGTGTAAATTTCTGATGGGTGTCATCAGCCATGGTTCCAATGCACAGCCAGCATCCCCTACCAGATGGCCATATGGGATGTCCCTACTGGCAAATGTCTGGTACAGCTGTTAGACATGCCAAATGTGGGAGACATGGTAGCTTCCCAGGCTGCCAGCACACACATTCATGATAATGCTCTGGGCATTGCACATGACCTAGTAGTTGATGGAGTGGAACCCCTTGTGGTTTAAGTAGACTCTACCCTGCTCACCGGGTGGTGCTTTGATGTGGATATGCGTGCAGTCTATGGCACCCAGTACCTCCAGGTAGTCTGCTACACATTGGAAGAGACACATATTGCTAGCCCTCTCCTCCCGGGTGGTGTGGAATTGAATGTGCTCAGTGGCATGTGGTCACATGGCATCCAGGAATTGGTCGAGTATCCTGGATGTGGATGCCTGTGAGACCCCATGATATCCCCAGTAGGCATTTGGAAGGTACCTGTAGTTAGTATTTTTAAGGTTACAGATACCTTGGTATCCACTAGGATGGGTTCCCCTTTGTTGGCTCTGGGTGTGAGGCGAAGCCGGCACAGCTCAGTGATTTGTTGAAGTAGGTCCCTGTCCACCCTGTAGTGCTCTACTATCTCCAGATCATGTAGCCCCTGGTAGGTTTCCCTGGGCCTGAACACTCTTCTCCTCCTTCTCATAAGTCTGGGGTGGTTGTCAGCATTATCCTCTTCACCACCTTCAACCTCTAGCACATATTGATGGAGTAGAGCAGCAGCCTCTAACATTCTCAAGTTAGTTTTGCCAGTTAAAAAATCCCCCGTCTGTGTACACCAGTGGTGTAGTTTGTGGGAAAAACAGACTGACAGGTGTTCGTATAGTTTATAGTGGTGTGCTAGAGCTGCTAGCTGTGTAATTGGCTGACTATAATACATTTCACCTGACAGCTATATTACTTGCATTTAACTGGCTGTATTCTGCTATTTCCCTTTTATTTTTTCTTGTTCCACTTGCCAGTTCCTTTTTTTTTTTTTAAGTCCCGGTGCGTGCCGCTCACACCCATTTAGGCAAGGTAAACATGGCTATACAGTCTCGGACACACCCCCTTGCTTACATCTACAAAGTGCTGCCATTTTGTGTTTTTTTTTTTTTTTTTTTTAAGGCCCTGTGCACACAGAGCACACCCATTTAGCTAGAGTAAACACTTTTTAGCAGAACTGGCCCTCCCCTGGATGTGAATACTCTCTGCATTTCATGGAATAAGACAAAACAGCTTCAGACACACCCCTTTGCTTAGCTGTACTTTGCTAAGTGCAAAAGCAGGCCGCAGAGCTCCAATGTGTTTACAACAAGCATGACACACCCTCTCTTCATGTTAGTTGTTCCTCCTGCCTACACAATTATCTTAGAGCACTTATACAGTTAGGTGCTGGTTTTGGACTTGAATATTTTGTGATTCAGTAAATGTCCCCTCATTTGCATACCCCGCAGTCTTAGTCCATAGTTACTGCAGTAAACTGACCCTTTCCCCTTGACAACCACTGTTTCCTGGTATTGTTTTCATTCTGCATGCCATACGCTACAATGGCAAAATGCAAATTTCTCATAAATTTGGGCTTTCTCATTTGTTTTTCGGCATGAGCCTGTTTGCGCACTGCTACCCTGTGCTTAAACATCCAAGATCTGCTCAAAACAATTTTGACTTTTATGAAAATTAAACAGTTTTTCATGCCAATGGCCTTATATTCAGTAACACTAGGGAGTGTCTGATGATAATAAGATACATTTCCTGTCTGTGGAGGGTTTCATGCAGTCTCCCATGGAATATTATTAGTTTTATTGCTAAAATATAATGCACTATTGAAATAAATTGTTGAAATCTTTAGTAGTCATAGCAGGAGCCACATAAAACTAACAGTGGTTAATTCTGAATTAAATGCACTAAGATTTATATGAAGAATTAAACAGGAGAATGTCTTTCTTTTGCTGCCACATTCAATCATTAAATAGTCTTCGATAAATATCAAGATGACCCAAGAGATCGTTCCATTTAGTGCAAAGTAATGAAAGAAGGTAAGCACTTGATATCTTCAAATTATCGCCCAGTTATAGTATCTGTCGATCTCCCTATCTATATATCTATCTATCTATCTACATATGTGCTATTTGTCTATCCATCTCTGTATGTATGTATGTATGTATGTATTCATGTATGCATCTATCTATCCCTCTATCTGCAGTATGCCTATATATCCATACATCCAAGTGTCTATCTGCCATATGTCTATCTAGCTATCTTTGTAAATATGCATGCATGTATGTATGTATGCGGTTTTCAATCAAAACCTCAAAGGCAAAACAATTTGCCATCAAAACAATGAACGAAAATTTCAAAAATGAACACAAAGTTCAACATTTGACATACCAAACTTCCGGCTTTGAACGTCTGTATGTCCTTTTATGTTTTAGCAGTGGGGTAAGCCCCTGCATGCCCCACACCCCCTGCAAATTATATATAACAACTGCGAGTGGGAAAAGGGGTAAGTTCCCTGATCCACAGTGTACCGCGATCTCCATTCACAATGCCGAACGCATAATAATGAATCAAGCTTTACGTTGATTACTATGATGTTATATTATTCCAAGCTGGCATTGTGCAACTTTGCAAACTGACTTTTGCCCACACAACCTTTGGAGTCAAGCCTTCGTAATTTAGATTGTAAGCTTATGTATGTATGTATGTATGTATGTATGTATGTATGTATGTATGTGTGTATGTATGTATGTATGCATCTATCCCTCTATCTATCTATCTATCTATCTATCTATCTATCTATCTATCTATCTATCTATCTATCTGTCTATCTTTCTATCTATCTATTCTCAATGCACTGAAAAGCTTTGAGACCACTGGTATTTTCTTTAAACTTCTAAACTTCTTACATAAAGTAAGATTACCTTTATCTCAGTTTTGTTGCTGAATTTTGGTTTCATTTTTGTTGTGTAATTTTACAAATTCTAAAAAGGAGGTAAAGTACAGCTTCTTGTTCAGAACTTGTGTTCCCTAGGATGACAGGTGTAATCCATCCAGTTTAAAGTAAGCAGGACTAGGATTTATCCCATACTAGCCTGTCAGGCACTGAATCCCCTGTTTATGTCATCAGTTCCTTAGATGCAACATTTAGGATAGGATTTTAGTTTGAAATTAAGGTAACATTTGAGAAGGAGGCACTATATGTGTGGCAACTTCTTTTTTAGCATAAGTACTGGATAACTCTACCATATCCAGTACCAATACCATTTCCATAGCCAAAATGGAAGCAAAGCTCTCTCCACCCAAGATTGTCAAGAGGATAGAGATAAACAGTCAAGAGGAGAAGGTTAACACCCACACTACACCTCAAGCAACACATATCCCTTCTAAACCCGCACCACCAACACCCACATATAGCAACACTAAATCCACATATGCAGAGGCCCTTAACTGTAACCTGCCCAAGCAACAAAGACCTCTGAAGCTGAAACGCAAACAAACACCAATCACAACCAATGTGTCACATACTTCACAACACCAGTGTGCCACCCAGCAACAGCCCCTAAGGCAAGACAATGTACCTAACACTTTAGTCATAGGTGACTCTATAGTCTGGCACACTGATGTCCCTCTCACCAGGTTGAATAAGGAGAAAATTACAGTCAGCTGCCTGTCGGGTGCCAGGATCCGCCACATAACGCATGCACTCAAGTCACTCCACAACAAGTACAAATATGACTCTGTCATTGTCCATGTTGGAGTGAATGACTTGAGACGTACCTCCCTGGACTACATGAAAAGAGACATGGAAGAGCTCCTGGATCATGTGGCCCAGGCAGGTATGACCCTAGCCCTGAGTAGCATCCTGCCTTCGCCCAGAATGATACCACAATATAAGGATAAAATGATTGACTTCAACAACTGGCTAAGCTTATGGTGTCATTCAAAGGGGATCCAGTATCTGTCTGCCTGGGATGACATGATTGACAGACCACGATGCTTTGCCAGAGATGGTCTGCACCTGTCACCCCTGGGATTCAGGTTACTGGCTAAGGCTCTTGCCACCCCTATAGTGCCTTTTTTAGGCAAACTTCAAAGGACAAAACCACCACCATAACAGGTACAAGCATGCAAAATCTGAAGGTAATGCTACTCAATGCTAGAAGTCTAAACCTCAAAATGCACTCTCTCGAGGCACTCCTAAAAATGGATAACATCGATATCTGTGCAGTAACTGAGACCTGGTTCAAGGCTCCAGAGAGCACCCCTGCAATACCAGGCTACAACTCTTACCACACTTTTCGGCCACCAAACCAGGACCGAAACACTAAAGGTGGAGGAGTGTCAATATTCACCAAGGATATTCACACCACCAGGCTAGTTGGCCAACACAATGTGTCTGAAATTCTCCAAGTGCAACTAACACTAGGTAAGACTGCAATCCAAATTGTAGCTTGCTACAGATCCCCACCATACCCCAAGATTCTCACTACACCTTTCTAAACATACTGGAAAATATTAAGATAGAACCAAACACCCTAATACTGGGTGATTTTAACTACCCTGCCATTAACTGGGAAAACTACTCATGTCCCAACACCTTTGCAACGGTTCTTGGAATTCATAAATTCCAACGCCCTGGATCAACTAATCCATAGTCCCACCAGGGGCTCCAATATCCTAGACCTGGTCATTACCAACATGGGAAATCAATGCTCCATACCTATGGTCACCCCTCGTTAGTCAGGTCTGACCATAAGCTAATCACCCTTAACATCCACATCCCACCCCACCCCCAGTAAAGAAACCACCATAAAAACTTCTCCAAAGCCAACTTCATGCTACTCAAGTCAGAAGTGACAAACTTCATGACACCCATGCAGACGGGAACTGAAAGTTCAACTGCTGAATCCTACACTATGGCACTGTACGAGCACATCCACTCATGCATGAATCGTGCCATCCCAAATAGAACCAAAATGCTCTCATCCAAAAAAAGGAAACCAATCTGGTGGTCCCCTGCCATAAACAAACTTTACAACAAAAGGAAGAAACTTTTGCAGAAAAGAGGAAAATCCCAGGATGCAAAAACTCCCTTACTAGCCTCAGTAAGAAACCGAGATGCCTCATAAAATCCTCCAAAGCTAGTTATGAAAATAAAATTGCCAAAGATTCCAAAGACAACCACAAAGCATTCTATAATTATGTCAAGAATCTAAATGGCAATGCTCAGATCTGCTCTGAGCTAAAACAGAATGGCATTAAATATACTGATCCGAAGGATATTGCCAATATCCTGGCAGATCGATTCAGTGCCAACTTCACCCCACTCTCACCCCCTAAATGGCCCATCTCAATACCGGAAGATTGCCAAATTCCAGTAATAACGGCCACACAGGTACAAAACGCACTCTCTAAAGCCAAGAATACAGCATCCATGGGACCAGATAACATCCCGGGCTGTGTACTACATGAACTACAATATGAACTGGCACCTCACCTAAGTGTCATGTTTAATCATAGCCTCACCTCAGGTTTCGTGCCCACTGAGTGGCGCAGAGCTACAGTTACCCCAATCCACAAGGGGGGATCCACCTTGGATCCCGGAAACTACCGTCCCATCAGTCTGACAAGCCTTATCTGCAAGGCCATGGAGCGTATTATCATGGAACTTATAAACAAAGACATTGGCAACCTTCAAACACTGGACCCCACCCAGTTTGAGTTTGTGAAGGGCCGATCTTGTCTCCTGAACCTGATTGACTTCTTTGAATCAGTCTCCAGAGCCATGGACAAGGGTAAGGTGGTCCACACAGCCTATCTAGACCTTGCCAAGGCCTTTGACACCATCCCCCACTCTGGAATCATAGATAAACTTACTAAGTTGGGCATTAATCCCTATGTCACCCAATGGGTTGCTAAATGGCTTACTGATAGAACCCACACTGTAAAAGTAGCCGACTCCAAATCCATCTCCAGACAAGTGACAAGTGGAATACCTCAGGGTTCAGTCCTGGGGCCGCTCTTGTTTGGCATCTACTTCTCTGAAGTACAGGTCAACACTAAGGGACTCTGGCTAACAAAGTTTGCAGATGACTGCAAACTGGGAGCAATTATTGAATCCCCAAATGATGTGGATACTCTACAAAAGGGCCTTACAGAAACAGATGCTTGGTGCCAGAGCCATGGGCTCAAGCTCAATGCCAAGAAATGTATTGTTATCCCCTTTGGGAAAAAACATGTATCCATGAATTACCATATAGGTGGCAGTACACTAAACACAGAAAGTGTGATAAGAGACTTAGGGACACAGGTGGACAGTGGTCTCACCTTCGATAACCACATCGCCACAACAGTCAGGAAATCCTTCTATGTGGCACACCTCATCACGAAGGGCTTTTCATCCAGAAAAAGGAGGTCATTGTCCCACTGTACTCATCCCTCATTAGACCCATTATAGAATACAATGCCCCATTTGGTATGTACCTCTCAAGACATCTGCAACAACTGGAAAGGCCTCAGAAATACCTCACTAAAAGAATCACAGGCCTAAAGCAGATGCCCTACGCTGACCGCCTTAAAAAACTCCAGCTATACTCTGTCGCATATCGTCTACTCAAAGGCGATCTCTGCTTAACATACAAGGCCATGTCAAACCCAGAGCTGTTGGACATGCTACACTTAAAGAAATCCCAATCCCTCAGAGCTACACGCTCCAGGGATCTAAACCTTGTCATCACAATAAACAAAACATGTTGGAGGGATAGGTTCCTGACCCAGAGACTCCCCAGACTCTGGAATAGATTGCCCATACATGTCAAGCAGAGTGCCTCTTTGGACCTCTTCAAGAGGAACCTTGACGATTCGATGGGAGAAAGGAAATTCACCCCAGGGATCACGTCAGTCGCCCTGCTAGACAGGGGTCCAGGAAAGTAAATAATGTGGGAAGAAATAGCCAGGGAATTGTTATGGCTAGGCTTGTATAGGCCCTAGGGCTGATAGCCTAGTACCAACCTATGAACCTATGAACCTATATCCTTTTACTTGTCATTGGGTGTTGATCTCTTTACATTGGAGTCGTCCCACATGAATGATGAGCTTGTCATATTTGTCTTCCATTCTGTTTTTTTCTTTTGTGTCTCTGATTATTACACTATGGTAAACAATTTATGGTAATTTCTTCCTTAAAAAAAACTGTGAAGCATATGTGTGTTTTATGGACTACACGCTAATGGGTGGCGGAGTAGTGTAGTGGTTAGTGTTGTCACCTCTTAGCAAGAGATTCTCTGATTCAATTCTCAGCTGAGCTGCCTTATGTGCGGAGTCTGCGTCTCCTCCTTGCATGGGTTTCCTCCGGGTGCTCAGGTTTCCTCTCATATTCCAAAGACATAGATCTGGAGCATTTTTCTCTGGGTCTCCACTGAAAATGGATTCTTTCCCAGTAAACAAATGTTGAATAAAATAAATAAATAATAGGTCACAAGTATTTTATTGTGGTTGCCTACTTTTAGCTTGATTTCAGTTGGGTTAATAACTGTGATAGCTTTTACAGAACTCATATCCACAATCTTTGCATTTAATAATTTTTTGCAATGCCCTGTATAGGCACAGTGTAAGCATGATACAGTTGGTTCTTACCTTTTAGGCTTTACATTGTGGGACTACATTCAGTTCCATAAATGAGATTCCTGTGGTTTAGATGTAAGTGAGGTTTAGATTGGACTACTATTAGGAATGCCAATGTCTATTCTTGTTGGATGGTTGGCATGCTTAGCCAAAGTGCTCTAAAGCTAACCGCTCTCACAGATATTAGCATAAGTCCCAGAAAGCACAATGTTCTCGGTTAGCATTTTGCCATTTGTCCTTGCCTGAGGTAACCACTTTCTATGATGTAAGGAGAATATCAAAACTCAGAGGGTGAACCAAGGCTGCTGCATCAAAAAACACAAGCAAGTAGTCGGTGTAGATGTTACTGCATAAATATCTGTTAGTCTTTTAGTATATAGTATGTGTTTTAATTTTTGTAGTTGAGTCTGATGAAGCCGAACATGGTGAAAGCGCTTACTCAATAAAGATATTTGTTTCAGTGGTTTATTGGTGGAGACTTTACACAAGATATTTATGCAGTAACATCTACTGTTTTTGATGCAGCAGCCTTGGTTCACCCTCTGAGTTTTGATATTCTCCTTCCATTATTGACTTTTGACTTCTCAGAGGGTGTTTGCTCCGTATTCGCTTTACTTTCTATGATGTCTTATAGACATGGATATATTGTGTTTGAATATGCTGTTTATTATTCCTAGATACATGTATTTGGGATTAAAAATATATGATGCCCTCTTTTTGCAGCTGTTACTTATGAGGTGTAGGAGCTACAGAATTTCCCCCCCTTATAGACAATGCATTGTGGACTCTTTGCAGAAAAGGTGGCTATAAACTTCTTTTTGAAATGTGTGAGATTCATTAGTTAAAATAACTGATAAATACTTCTGACTCTAAAGAAACAAAGCTGCCACATTTGATTGCTCTTATAAGATTTGTTCATGATATTTGGGAACCTCAAACAATTGGCTCTTGCGATCATTTATGCCTAGCCAGTACCCACCCTCCGGCTGTACTTCATTTCTCCATTAGGGTTAGGCATGTTAATCTTAGGGTACATTTGTTGGTTCCCCTCTAATCATCCACATATTTTTTGAAGCATGATAATACGTATCCAATTGCTTAAATGCAGGGTTAGTTTGTTCCAGAGGCAGAGCAGGCAAAACATGTTAAATCTGCCTCTCCATCACATTTTATTTATGTGATAGAAGATCTGAACAACTAGGTCTCTAATAGTGTGGATGGCAAGGCACTGATCCCCTCAAAAGTCAATAAGATAGGGAATAAAGGGACAGTCATTCCAGCCTCCCTTAGTAGCTGAGGGGTTTAAATTCATGATCTTTTTAGCAACTTCTGGTGTCTTTCTAATTGTGTAATGAGTATAGTGAGGCACATCCTGATGGGGGGTGTGGAACCTGATAATTGGTCTAATCAATGCTGAATAAATGAGAATGATGTCTTAAAATCTGGATGATATTCCCTTGGCAATTAGGTATGCTAAGTAGAAGGGTTTTATTCCCTGGGCAATTAGGTATGCTAAGTAGAAGGGTTTTATTCCCTTGGCAGTTAGGTATGCTAAGTAGAAGGGTTTTATTCCCTTGGCAATTAGGTATGCTAAGTAGAAGGATTTTATTCCCTTGGCAATTAGGTATGCTAAGTAGAAGGTGTTTATTCCCTTGGCAGTTAGGTATGCTAAGTAGAAGGGTTTTATTCCCTCAGCAATTAGGTATGCTAAGTAGAAGGGTTTTATTCCCTTGGCAGTTAGATATGCTAAGTAGAAGGGTTTTCTGACTACTTTTGTTACATGATGACTCGCAGAGAGGGAATTTTGGAAACCATGTTAGAAATTCCCTAACTACAATTTAATTTTGTAGTTGGGTATTCTCCAGACCACACACTGAGTGGAGGAGCTGTCTCATAAATGTGAAAATGCTGTACTGAGCCATTTTTCAATATACCAGGTACTTATGAGTGTCAGGTGTTAGCTCTTTATAGAACATTTGGGTATCCGAGGGAGACTTCACAATAACTCCTTTTTTCTAGTCATCTGTAAACTTGGTCAGCTAGAGCTCTTGTTTCCCAGTAAGGAGATGGAAAATTAAATGCTGAAAATGAAGGGGTCCCAATACTGAGCCTTGGTAGATACCACTGGTTACTTTTATATCACCACAAAGGGATCACTTTCATAAAACAATTGACACTGGCTGCATGGGATATAGCATCAGGCATACTGAACAGGTCAAGATATGACATATGAACATCATGACTGCTATCTATATCCTATGTAATCCTCTCAAATAAGTTACACAGATTCATTAGCAAGATGTTCCCTTGACAAAGCCAAACTGTTGAGGGGCAAGTCTATTATGAACTTTGATATAATAATTTATGAGTTCAGCTATAATATATATAAAATACAAACTGTTGAAGACACCGGATAAAACAACAAATGACCACAGAGCGGAGGCAAGCCACAAAGGAACTCAGGCAAAAGAAATGTTGTTAACGTATATTTAATAAGAGCGTTTTCACTCCTCACATAGAAGAGCTTCTTCAGACAAAGGTAAAAAGCGCCAAGCGCTACTTTTAAAAAGGCAACAGCTGATAGTTTTGATGTCACTTCCTTTTCAGCTAGTTGCTTACGGAACACTGATATATTTTAATATCTGCAATAAATTACATAAATATGCCTGTTTTCAACAGTGCCATCCCACACTAACAACAACCAGTATTACCCTAAAATGGTTTATAATACAAGAAAAATGTTTAAAAGTCATCAAACTATTAATTACAAATACACATGTACCCTAAACAGGTGGGAGGGGTAATGAATAGTAAATACAACACATTAAAAAGAGTATCTAATACATATATTATTAATACTAAAGATGTTTCAATGAAAGTAATTGGGTGTTTGCCCTCACAAATTGGCAGTTCAATTTCTTAGATAACTATTATATTTCAAAATTACAGAGATATTACAACTCTCATTTAACCCAGGTGGGGAAAAAGCATTTAGTAACAACTGCCATTCAAGTTCTTTTAATTCAAGGAGAAGGGACTGTGGGCCCCTAATACCAACTTTAACCAAGTCAATGCCCATAAAACAAAAACTGTGTCCAATATGGTCTAAAATGTGTTTTGAAAGTGCATTATCAGTTTTTTGATTTTTATAGCGTAATTGTGTTGGTAAACTCGGTCACGCATCTTTCGATCCGTTTTACCAACATAAAACGCAGCGCAACAATTACATTGTGCTATATAAACAATAGACTTGGTTTCACACCCAATCTTATATTTAATATAGTATTTCTCATCTCTGACAACAAAGGAGTTCCCTGTTTTTAGTAACTTACACCAGTTACAAAAACCGCATGCAAAACAACCAGTTTGTCTCGCTGGAAAGTTGCTAGAGTCACTTGTCTGTAATAGCTCTTTTAAGTTTTTACCTCTCCTAAACACAAAATGGGGGAATAACCCCAAAACATCCAAAAGATGAGCACTATTCACAATAAAGTGCCAGTTTTTCTTGATAATTGAATACATGTTGTCAATATGTTTGTTATGTGTAAGGATAAGGCTGGTCTTAAAATCTTGAGTTGTACTGACAATGACCAAATCGTTGTTACAGTTATCATTTACAAGTAAATTGAGTTCAACACTGGGTGTTGCCATTCCCTGGTTTTCAGTATTCAAAGGGTCACATAGTTTAGTATGTAGGAGTAGTGGTTTATAAAATCCTGACATCCTTTTAAGTGATACTTCATTAATTAAACTGTCTAGAAGTTCACAGGGATAACCCCTACTCAAAAACATTTCTTTGAGGTTAGAACACTCTACTTCAAAGGCTGTATCTGTGTTACACATACGTGTAGCTCTAACCAATTGACCCTTGACAATGGATTTTTTCTGTTTCCATGGGTGGTTACTAGAGTAATGTAAGAAAGCATTACAATATGTGTGCTTTCTAAAAATACTTGAAAGTAACCGCTCATTGTCAAGGTCTTTAATGAGCTTCACGTCTAAATAATCAATCTCAGAGACAGAGTAATGATGGGTGAATGAAAGGAAGGGGCAAGAACTATTCATTTTTCCGATTAAATTAGAAACACAATCTTCATCTCCTTGTATGAGAATAAAGACGTCATCTAAAAAGCGCGTGTAAAATTTGTTTATCTCTTTAAACAAATTGTCTTTAAACAAGAAAGTCTTTTCCCAGTAAGCAACCACTAAATTGGATATGCTTCCCCCACATGGAGAGCCCATGGCAATGCCTTTTTTTTGAAGGTAGTAATTATTATTGAAAATGAAAAAGTTTGATGTTAGAATGATGTTTAATAAGATGGTGACAACGTCAATTTCATCTTTAGGGGCTCCTAGATCTAATAACATCAGTTCAACCCATTCAATAGCCTCACAGTGTGGTATGCAAGTATATAACTCAACTACATCTATAGTTAAGAAATTATTTGAAGGGTCAAAAGGAATGTTATTAATGGATCTTAAAAAAGACCATGAGTCTTTACAGATCTGAGGTAACAACTTAAGGTATTTGTTTAATATGTAATCAACGACCTTAGCACAAGGGTAGGTGATACAACATCTCCCATCCACTAGAGCACGCATAGGAGGGTCCACCAAATTTTTATGTATTTTGGGGATTCCAAACATTACTGGCACTCTAGGGAAAGAGATGTTTATAAAATCGAAGGTTTCGATGTCTATCCTACCTTCTATGAATAAATCCCTAAGATACCCTTTAATTCGCTTATATTCACCAGACATCTCATTAAGGGATGAAATTTCATACGCTGGTGTATTGAGTACTTTAAGCATCTTAAGGTTATACTCATCTTTGTCAAAGATGACCAAACCCCCACCTTTATCGGGTTTAATCACCCTAATCGAGGCATTCCTAAGATTTTCCAAGCTGATCTTTTGTTCATGTGAGATGTTGTTCCTAGTGTCAGACCATCTAATTTTCTCAAATAAGTGTCTGAGATCAATTTCACAGGCATATTCAAATGTCTGTAAAATAGGATGAAGGGGGGGGTTAAAGGTACTCAGCATTTTAAAGGGGTGCTGGTCTGTATTAGAATCACCACTAAACAACACCTTAAGGTTTAGCTTGCGAACAAAACATTTCAAGTCCATCAAAACTCTAGGCAGGCTAATCTTCTGATCAGGAACAAAAGATAGTCCAAAGGCCAACAGTTCAATTAGATCTTGATCAATGCTGGCTTCGGAGAAGTTATAGATGGTGAAGTCACCTTTCTGGTTTTTCAAGATGACCGGTTTACCAGTTGGAAAAGCAACGAGTTCATCTCTCAATTGTTCTACTTGTTTTTCCTCTGGTTTTTTCTCCACCCTAAAAAAGGCTTGTTCTGATTTTTATAGTTGGGGGGGTACCCATTTTTATTATAGTTGGATTTTATCCTGTTACTTCTCCTCGGTTGTTGTGTTGATGGACCTTCATCGCCATCCTCATTTTCCAACTCGTTCTCTTCAAGTGGGGGAAGCACCTCTCTATCAGTGTTGTTACTAGTGAACCCATCTTTATTCAAAGACCCATTTGATTTCTTGACCAAATTTGGGAATGCCATATCAGAGGCATATGCCTGGCGATCTCTAGAAAGTTTTTTGGTTTTATTAGTTTTTAATTTCACCAAAAGAGAGTCAATACTATCAAAAATCCTGTGGTAGTCATATTTATAACGGGAAAAATTGAGGTCAACTTTGATTTTGTTATCAAGGGCATTAGTTTCAGACAGTAAGGCATCGATGTATTTTTCATAATGCTTGACCATGACACCCATTAAATCAAGTCCTTGTTGATTTAAAACACTATTAAGTTCTTCAATAAACACAGAATCTGAAAATAAGCCTGTAGGAGTGAAAGAACTCCTTAAACCTTTAGGCACGATGTTTTCTCTTATACATTGTTTAAAATAGGAGACTTCCAGTTGAAGTTTCCTAATTTTTAACATATTACTGTCCAAAAGTTTTAGGTTGATGGCAATATTTTCATCAGAGTTACCTGATATACTAACTCCCGTAGCCGGCAGTCCCGTTGAACCAAACGCAAACGCTTCAGTGTTGTTTGCCCATTCACAAAAGGAAGGAACGCCAATAAGCCCAGGGTCAGCACGATTGTCACTCAAGGTAGTATTCCTGTTATTAACACCAGCGGCCAAGTCAATTCCGTTTTGGCGATGAACCACATCCATTTGGTTTGTTACAACAGGCATGATAGAACCATTTATTGATTCAGCGGTGTTAGAGGTTAAAACAGAACTGGTGGTTCTCTGTCGTTGTCCAGGCTCAATCGGAACAGAGGATCCACCATCTAACCTCACCGCATTGTAGTTAGAGCAAGAAGCAGCAGTGTTCCGTGGATTCAAAACACCGGTAGACTCAATCCTGTCTAACCGTGTGTTGAGAGAATCGAGCCGTTGGGTGAGTGAAACCAACAGCTCACCAACGTTTATATCCTCACGAGCAAGTGGAACATCCAGTAACGGAGTATACTCAGTTCCGAACAATACCGGAGTCCTGGGGCTTGACATGTCGCTGACGTACAAACTGTTGAAGACACCGGATAAAACAACAAATGACCACAGAGCGGAGGCAAGCCACAAAGGAACTCAGGCAAAAGAAATGTTGTTAACGTATATTTACGTTACACTTAAAAGGATGTCAGGATTTTATAAACCACTACTCCTACATACTAAACTATGTGACCCTTTGAATA
Source organism: Protopterus annectens (assembly GCF_019279795.1). NCBI lineage: Eukaryota > Metazoa > Chordata > Ceratodontiformes > Protopteridae > Protopterus > Protopterus annectens. The sequence continues at coordinate 428,821,479 of NC_056744.1, read as the reverse complement.
CTGAAAACCAGGGAATGGCAACACCCAGTGTTGAACTCAATTTACTTGTAAATGATAACTGTAACAACGATTTGGTCATTGTCAGTACAACTCAAGATTTTAAGACCAGCCTTATCCTTACACATAACAAACATATTGACAACATGTATTCAATTATCAAGAAAAACTGGCACTTTATTGTGAATAGTGCTCATCTTTTGGATGTTTTGGGGTTATTCCCCCATTTTGTGTTTAGGAGAGGTAAAAACTTAAAAGAGCTATTACAGACAAGTGACTCTAGCAACTTTCCAGCGAGACAAACTGGTTGTTTTGCATGCGGTTTTTGTAACTGGTGTAAGTTACTAAAAACAGGGAACTCCTTTGTTGTCAGAGATGAGAAATACTATATTAAATATAAGATTGGGTGTGAAACCAAGTCTATTGTTTATATAGCACAATGTAATTGTTGCGCTGCGTTTTATGTTGGTAAAACGGATCGAAAGATGCGTGACCGAGTTTACCAACACAATTACGCTATAAAAAATCAAAAAACTGATAATGCACTTTCAAAACACATTTTAGACCATATTGGACACAGTTTTTGTTTTATGGGCATTGACTTGGTTAAAGTTGGTATTAGGGGGGGCCCACAGTCCCTTCTCCTTGAATTAAAAGAACTTGAATGGCAGTTGTTACTAAATGCTTTTTCCCCACCTGGGTTAAATGAGAGTTGTAATATCTCTGTAATTTTGAAATATAATAGTTATCTAAGAAATTGAACTGCCAATTTGTGAGGGCAAACACCCAATTACTTTCATTGAAACATCTTTAGTATTAATAATATATGTATTAGATACTCTTTTTTAATGTGTTGTATTTACTATTCATTACCCCTCCCACCTGTTTAGGGTACATGTGTATTTGTAATTAATAGTTTGATGACTTTTAAACATTTTTCTTGTATTATAAACCATTTTAGGGTAATACTGGTTGTTGTTAGTGTGGGATGGCACTGTTGAAAACAGGCATATTTATGTAATTTATTGCAGATATTAAAATATATCAGTGTTCCGTAAGCAACTAGCTGAAAAGGAAGTGACATCAAAACTATCAGCTGTTGCCTTTTTAAAAGTAGCGCTTGGCGCTTTTTACCTTTGTCTGAAGAAGCTCTTCTATGTGAGGAGTGAAAACGCTCTTATTAAATATACGTTAACAACATTTCTTTTGCCTGAGTTCCTTTGTGGCTTGCCTCCGCTCTGTGGTCATATATAAAATACAGATAAGAATCATGAAGCTTATAGGTCTGTAACTCCCAGAGGTTGATGTTAGGGTCACCTCTTTGTATAGAAATGACAATTGTAGGTACCAAACATCGGAAACAAAACCTGTAGCTAATCTTAGGTTGAAAAGCCAGAGGACTGGCTTTGCAATGGCATGTTTAGTACTATTTATCACATATCCAGGTGAATTGTCAGGCCTCCTGTAAGAAGTATTTTTGGTCTTGGATATCACTGTCAGTACATGTTCCTTTGAAATATTAAGGGGTGTAAGGGATATAGGGATTTCTGGACTTTGGGTAAAGGTCTCAGTGGAACGTTAATACTTTATTGGTTTGCTAGTATACTGCTAATACCTATTGGTTCTCAGCCTGTACTGCCATATTGAATGAGTCCAGAGTAATGCTGGGTGATGTTCCTTAGTTTCTTAATATAACTGAAGCAGGATTTATAAGTGTCCTTAACTTCAGACACTAACCTAAGTTCATGGGTTGCTTTAGTAGACATAAAATATTATAAAAATAGGAATTTTGGATCTGTTGTATAATTTAAATCCCCTTTGTTGTAAAATGCAATTATGTTGTTTGGGCCACCGTAATCCATCAACTTGGTTTAAGTAATTTAGTTTGATAATAAGTTAGTGTCCATAATTGTGCCACTTAGTTTCACAATAAACTTTTTCTTGGTTTGTGGCTTTTCTGATAGTCTGTTATAATAGGAAATGATAATTTAATTTTTAAGACATGGTCATGTTCTATTTCAGTAATGCCACTGTTACACTAAAAATGTACATATGTGTCAGAAATGTATATTTACTTAACCCAGAAAAGCGTGATTTGAAGCCATGTTACTAGGTAAAAAATAACAGTGCTCATTCTGCATACTTGTGTGACTGAAAATTACAACTTGGAAACAGGAAAGAACATAAAAAATTAACATGGTTATAAAATAAGGACTAACTTTCCCTAGCCTAATGCTTGCATGATAAGTTGCAGTCCTTTCTGCTCTTAATAAACAGAAAATAGGTACCTGTGGATGCAGGGTAAATACAGAATTTATTTTCAACTTTTCAAAACTAACCAGCTGCCATCAAGTAGCTCAAGTGGATAATAATCAACTCACTGAATGGAGAGTGTCCTGTACCTCCCACGTAAAAGAAAAAAATGTCTCTCTTTAGCTAGGTCTTAGGTTTTGAAGAAATAAAATCACTGCCACCCTCCCTGAGATTTTACTCCAAACAAGCACAAATGTCTAAAAAAGTACTGGCTATAGAAACAAGAGCGAGTAGATACAACTCTCATCGCAGATCAGTAGATCTTTTATGTATTCAGTTCTGCTCGAATGCATGGTCCATGACAATTATTTAGCTATTTTCTTTACTTTTTGAAGCAGATTCCATTTGATTTCTGATGTGGATTAAATAAACAGCTGGTTACCACCTTGTCAAATCCAACCATTTGTTAGGAATGTTTCTTCTTCTTTTCATCCTTTTGGCTTTTTTCTTTAGGGGTCACCACGGCAGAACAACTGTCCTCAGAAAGATCGGTAGTGGAGTTTTACAGTGTCAAGTTACCAGCCCAACCTTCTACAGAAGGCATACACATGCACACACTCACACCTAGTGCCAACTTAGAGTGTCCAATTCCCCTATGAATTCAAAGCAGCGCAACACAAAAGGTTATGATCAGGTCTCTGATTGTAACCACATTATTATGCGTTCAAGACATGGATGCCAATAAATTCACCTCAAACACAAAGCTCAAGAGGTACATTTTTACATCCATGCTAGGAACACAAAATAATGGGTTATGGTTATTGACACCTGATCACACTTCTTTGTAGTGCATGGAGTTTTATATATTTCATGTACTATTGATTACAGAAGAAAAAAATATCTTTTACCAGCTTTAAAAGTCACTAAAGCACACATTGACTGCTGTTGGATAGACAGCAAGTAAGGAAAAAGTCAGGCACAGTTTTTTTTAATACTGCCCTAATTTAAATAACTTACAGAAGTCTGTAAACTTCAGTGGACATAGGATGGAAGTTATTCAGGAAATGAGGGAATGTCCCTTTTTTACCCAATCACCACACCATTGTTACACACCTCTAAAAGGACTGCTACAGTTGAGTCTCACACTGCAGTAGCACATAACAGGGTGTTTTTTCCAGTTTTGGGGTGTAATCATGGTATTCTATGCACTACAATCAGCTTACTGACTAGAGAATTAAGGTAAACATCTGTGTCAAAAAAGAGGGAAGGATCGGTCTCATTTGAATAGATCCTATTTACCTGGCTGCTATCCTCTCATCCATTCAGGTATTCTGTTATAAAAGAACTGAAAAACATGTCTGGATCCCTTGCCTGTTCTCTGATATCACCATGATTTCTTAAATTCTTCTGAGGCAACAGTAATTTACTAAGATATTTATATATCTGAAGAATCTTGTATTCCAGATTATTCTCCAAACGGCCTATTTTTTTTTAATCATAACTTGATTCCCTTTTTACCTTAGTTGCTATTATCACTTCCTCCTCAGAGACCGCTGTTTTACTAGCCCCATTTCTGTTTTTTTCTTTCTTTCTTTCTTTCTCATCAATTACTTGTCATTTCCTCTTTCAAAAAAAAGATGACTGTATGTGCCAGCTAAAGTATTTCAATTTCCTACATACTGTCCACTGTCTTCAATATTATATTGTAAAGTTGCATTTCATTAAAAGATTTTACCCCCAGAGCACCCCATTACCCACTCTTCATGTGTCCTATTCAACAAACAAGAGCCCACCCATTAAACTCCGCAACCCCACTACACATTGTACCTACCAACTTAATAACAGTATTTTCTACTGTATGTTTACACTGACAAATGGCATCCCTATCTCAGTTCCAGTTGGGCATCAATTGCTACCAGTGACCAGGTCCAGCATATTGTTATTCCACCTTATAGTCAGACTGCCATCCAGCCAAATAACAGATACTAAGTCCATCCTTAGAAAAATCACTCCAGGAAGACAGGGAAGGGAGGAGAGTAGTCAATGAAGTTTCTCACTTAGCAAAGAAGAAAAGACCTGAAAATGTTTTATTTGCCAGTGGACTGCACAGGCATGTTGCAAATTGAAATTGTCCAATGACAAATAGGTTGCATATGTCTCAGACCATATATAAACACATAGCTATCCTGAAAAAAATAAATAAATAGTATTATCTATCCACGCTGTATATATGTCACAATTAGTCCCTGTAGCCACGTGCGCATTTCATTTCCATTTATATTTTATCCACAGTTTTATAATTTCCTCTTGTTAATACATACACCAAGCATGCATGCTTATTTTTATAACATATTATATAAGATGGAACCATAATGAATTCTTGCTACTAAAGAGCTTGCATCACACTTGTCCATTCATAGGAGCCTGTGAATCTCATATTAAATACATGTGTTCTTACAGGTTCATAGGTGTTTACTAGGCTAACAACCACAAGAGTCTTTTTAAGCCTAGCCATGCATCCCAAATCTCTGATAAGTTCTCACACCCTTACAGTGCATGTACTACAGTTACTCAAACTACAAGTGCACGTGACAATAAAAAAATATATTTACAGGTAGACAAGATCTTCACAAACAGGCCCCCCACAAACTTTAAACTTTGTTATTCTCTTGTTTTGTGCATTGGAGAATGTCTGTTATGAAATGAAGATAGGCAGTGGGTAATTTTTCTCATACTAATTTGGATGGCATATTGTCCAGTCCTGGACAGATGATAACATGAGGATGGGAAGGTGGCCTAATGGTTAAGGTCTCTTCCTTACAAACACAAGGTGCAGGGTTAGAGTCTCACAAGGGATAACTGACTAGGCTTAAAAGATATCTTGCAGAGGCAGTTAGCCTTGTACTAATCTATGAATCTAAGAAAATATCCTTCCCTAGATTTGCTGTGTGCGTTTCTGCTCTAGTCATTTTTGATTCCATGTTACATTATGTTAGTAGGGACATAATAACGCTAAGGAGACAGGAGTAAAAGATGAGGTGACAGAGTTTTATAAATGTCAAAATCAAGTCTGTGCTGGAGCATTAGATAATTTGAGACTACATGTAAACTTCAGAATCAAATACTAAAATGAAACATTAATGTGGTAACGTATTCTATGGTAAGAACATTTTAATGTGCACAGGTATCCATTAGTATGGAATACAGAAAACGGAATTACTTTCATATTTGTATTAATTCATTTAGTTGCTTGCTTGCTTTTGTTGATTTCTTTGATAACCAAATAAGTGAACTAGTCAAACAATTATTTTCAGCTATAACCTAGGCCTAGGGCACAGCAAAACAAGTGTTTTAATAAATTCATAGAAACATAGCTATAACAGAGACATTACAATGCAATCCATGACAAGTTACACTGTTACAGTGGCTTGCACAGACATGAGAAAGAAAGAAGCAGCCAGAGAGAGACAATTCCTCCTGTCTCAGCTTAAATTATTAGTGCTTTCTATTACTGATTTAATGATGTAGCGCTTACAAGACAACTTGACATATCCTGTAGATAGGATATTTCCTAATAACTAACCCTACATCAGGTCTTTTGAATATAAGAGCTCCTTGCGATTAAGATTTGAGGGATAATGATACTGCGTGACAGAATTAAGGGGGGGCATTAGGGTTTTGAGCAGTAAGATAACTGTAAAGGAAGGAACAGACAATTATGATCTCTTGGTCTTCAAACAGAGATAAATCTGCAGATTTTTTTAACACTAATATAAACAAACAAAATATAGGAAGATGACGCTAAGATAATTAAAGTTATTATATACTTAAGTTTCAGAATTAGAATGTGCTTTCCCTTTAAACTTCTTGCCTAGGTTTAAAGAAGTCTTACATGCTTATAGACTATTTTTAACTGTAATAGCAATTTGCTGGCAGTACTATTTTTTTTTTTGGGGGGGGGTGAAAAGGAGTGTGAGGAATCTAGCTAGGTCATTAAATATTTATATTAATTGACCTGAGTAATATATATCTTTAAGATGAGCTTAAGCAATCATAAACTGGGGCTTTCCACAGTTTCTGCCACATTAAAAAAAAGCATATTACAGGATTTGAAAGTATTTATGCAGAGATCACATAGTGGTGCTTTTCCATTGCTGTAACATAATCAAATCAGAAGAAGAAGGAAGTATTACTTTCAAGTTTTAAACCTATGATAAGTAGTCAAATAATTGTGGCAAAAGACTTTGTAAAAACCTTTGCAAGTAGTTATATTTTTGAAATGTGTCATTTGTCCCTGAAAGGAAGCTGGTGAGTCAACATTTCTTTTTTTAACATTTGTTAACTGAATAAGCCCACTGGTCACAAACATCTCTTTTCAAGGGTGTCTTGGGCACAGTGTTTGGTTAAGTCACTTGAAGAAATGGACTGTCTTTCCCCTTCTTCCAGGAAATAGGAAAGCTGTCAATGGATAAAGAGAGCAAATATATGAGACAATAATCCAGCAATGTGGGCCTCTGGCATTCTCAGCATTCTCAAGAGAACTAGATGAGATTCACATGAAAAAAAACAAATATTCAATAGATCTTGCAGAAGCTTCAACACCTGTTTAATAATGAGGAATGCAAGAAAGAGAGAAGTGTAATGATAATCTTATGTCAAATTATCAGAGGAACAGAAAGGTGAAAGAGGATTCCATAGCAGAGAATACATCAATTAAATGATGTCCAATGGCTTTGGGGAGACAAGCAGGACACTGAACATTGGTGGAGGGGTGAAACTGCTACTACTAATCTACCAGAGCCTCTTAATTGTGTACCTCTGCATTTCTGCCAGAACAGAAGACGTAATTACATGTTTATAAAAAATGCAGTCTGGTCGGTGTAGTTGCTATTTGCTGATAATTTTTATGTGTTAATTTATTAATCTATCTTCTTCTTCTTTCAGCTTTTCCCAGTTAGGGGTCACCACAGCAGATCACCTGTCCGCTTATGATTGGCAGTGGAGTTTTATGGTGTCGAGTTGCCAGCCTGGTGCCCAACCTTCCACAGAAGGCACAAACATGCACGCACTCACACCAAGGGCCAATCCACCTACTGCATGTCTTTGGGATGTGGGAGGAAACTGGAGCACCCGGAGGAAACCCACGTGACCACAGGGAGGACATGCAGACTCCGCACAGAAGGCACCCTGGCTGAGAATCGAACTGGAGAACCTCTTGCTGTGAGGGTATATTTATTAATCTATATTTTATTTTATTTATATGTTAACTAGATAAACCCACAAAGCACAACCGTCTTTTCAGGGCTGACCTGGAAATATGCCCTGCTTAATAAACTTGTTCGGAGTCATAGAGCCTGAAATTGCAGCTGAGGGATTCAAACTCTTGTCTAGAGGATACAAGTTTATTAGCAGTAACTAGCCTTAATCCTCTGCACTGAAGTAGCAGATAGCTTCAGATAAGTTAAATGATGTTCTCCAAACTGTTTCTTTTTCAAAATCTGCAGACTTTACCTAAAGCCTTGAAAGGATGTGTTAGTTCTTTCAATATTCAGGAACACCTCCACATTTGATTCTGTTAGCAAAGATAGAAAGACATCCAATAACATACAGTTGGGTACAAATAAAAATCATGTGTTCTTGGGAGGAGAGCTCAGGGTTCCAATCAATTAGGTTTAGTTTATGTTGGAGGGTGCACTCTTTATAAAATGAGAGGGAATGTCCAGTAATCAGAATTTGATTACTTTTATTTTTTTCTAAAATACAAGTAAGGAGGAATGGGGCAGTTGCCACAGACAGAACTAAGGATAATCTAACCATGTTCTGATACTTTCAAGAACTGTTAATGCAGACATTATCTGAAAGTTAGTATTTTTCTTTAATAGGAGTTGGTATGTCAAGTACAAAAAAAACAATCGAGTGTAGTCAAAGATAGCCAAATATTGCAAAAGTCTGAAAGCTAGTGCAGATGATTCAGGCAATGAACTATTAATGAACTGCTCTCTGTAGTCCAGGATTTGATTTCCGCAGTCTCTGTTTGCCTAATGTGTGACTCTGAGTAAGTCACTTTATCAGGCAGTGGTAACTGAATCACCCCTGAAAATAGACAATTGTCTCCAGTAGGCTTATCCAGTTAACAAATAATTAAAAATTAGTAAAAACATAACCAGGTTATCAAATTAAGAGGTTACAAACCAGATTAAGTTGTATTTTAGTGCAACATTTTGTTTTGTAAGACTATTAAAACTATGTACAGTAAAGGAAGAAGAAAGATGGCTGCATATATTCAGCACATTAATATATCCTAGCAAAATATGGGCAGCCACTCAATGTGTAGACCAAGGGTTCACTCAGCTAGAATGTGCAAATGTAAAAGCTTGAATCTTGTTAGAAACAAGTATCAGCACCATAGCTCCAAGCCTCAGACCACATCTACCAGTCCACAGTATATCTTAGGTATCTTGTTTCACATGTAGAAAGAGGAGAAACTTCTTCAGGCCTAGTAAAAGACCAGAGCTGCCAATCTGTCCACTATACCCAGATGTCCAATTATACAAGGTTATTGCTTATAATGTGAATGCTAAGGTACATTCGTTTTATGTCCCTGGTATTAATACATGTTCATATTACTCAATAAGACTGAAAGCAGGTTTGATGAACCAAGACTAAGGCTCACATTCCCTGCTTTTAGCAGTCCTCAGAAAATATTACTAAATGAGCCAGGTAGGCTGCTGCATATCCAGTATGTGCCTAATAATTTTGTCCATCAGTCACTGGGATATT